>NC_056629.2:51684137-51887829 GCF_002870075.4 Lactuca sativa | reverse complement strand
ATTTCACAGTAGGGGTTGCACGGGAAAGTTAGGGGTTGCATGATAATAGAAAAATAAAATTTTCGAAAATTTTTCCACTGCGGCCAAAAAAGTGAGGGGTTGTCGGTGCCACCGGTGACCCCCCCCTAAATCTGCCCCTAATTAATTTTGTAACCATGATTTCACGGGTTATAAACTAGTATGTATATATATATATATATATATATATATATATATATATATATATATATATATATATATATATATATATATATTCGAAACCACAACCGATTAAAAAGCTTAACCACAAAATTTCAATAGTGACCCGAGTTCGAGTTTTTTTACAGGGCAAACTCAGCCTCTAAAGCTCCAAGGCGATTTCTAGACATAACTTTTCATACATGAGGCATAATTAATAGGTTTAAAGATTTGAACTATCCCCCAAGGGATTTCTAGACAAAACTTTAAAATAGGCAAATTTAACAAGTTCAAAGATTTGAACTCTTAACATCAAACCCACGTCAGCGGGACATCACTTGCAAATTCTACATATTTGGTATGATATATTATGGGGTCCTTATGGGAAAGTAACATATGACTTAGTTGTTAACTAGTAGCTTGTAGTTACCAAAGAGTTTTTAATCCAGCGGTATCGGGTGTTTACTTCCCTCCTAGAGGTTGAGGGTTCAAGTTTTATTGGAGGCATAGATGAAATTAAGAATAGTTTACGAGTAGAGGAGATTTGCCGTTCCAAAAAAAAAGTAGTTTGTAATTGATATTTTTTAAATTATAATCAATGATTTAAATAAATACGCGACTTTATAATCCGTATTAATTGTATATTAATTTAATTTACAATTAGAGAAGAAATTTAAAATTTGAAATTTGAAATTAAAAACCAAAATGTTGAGACATCACATGACATTAATTAGAAGGCTTAATAGGATGACACATGGTAAAAAGAGAATCAACCTATTCTTTTATTAGAATACTAGGCGAATGTCTGCGCGTTGCGCAGAAGCATCTATATAGCTGAAATCTTTACAAATATATGTTTTTTTTTTAAATAACATAATGTTGTTAAATTTGATATAATAATTCGTATACTAAGTTGATATAATATGTTGATTGTTTTGAATTATATGATAATATATACATCTATTAAAACTGCATAATCTCAATTTTTTGAATGACCTCTACCCGTTGATTACTCATGATGTAACACCCGGATTCCCAGGCAGGATATTTTGTTCCTTTATTTTGGGTTTTGTAGGGGAACTTGGCGAGTTGGCGTCTAGACTCGCCGAGTATGGTCGCGGATTCGTATGCGAGTTCACAGCTGGACTCGGCGAGTTCATGAGTAGACTCGGCGAGTCCACGCCGTTTAATGAAACCCTAATTTCTAGGGTTTGAGACCTATTTAAAGGGTCTTCTGGTCGTCATTTGCAGTCACCAACACCCAGAGAGAAACCCTAAAGAGATCCAGAGTGTTTGTGAGGAAGGAGAGACCAATCTTGAACTTTTGTGGGTGTTTTTGCAAGAAGGAAGTGTTCAAGGCAAGAGGAGACTAAAGGAGGTGCGATTCTGGTAGTTTTTGAGCTCATAGAGTTTGTATTGAGGTATTATTCTCGGACCTTCTTCAGTTTTGGTGTTGATTCTTAGTGTTAGGGTTTTCTAACCCTTTTAAAGGTTGATTAAGTGGTGTATTTGGTCCCTTATCGAGTTTGTGTTCTGGATCTGGACCCAAAGAGGTCCAGAGACCTTAACCCTTGGAGCTTTATGAGTCTTTTTGGGAGTCATGAACTTGGGATGTCATTTTTGGGGCTAAATCACCATTTTGGACCACTTAGATGTTATATGTGTGTCAAGGTCCGAACTTTACGTGATTATCATGCTTGGGGAGGCCAGATCTATGACTGTATGGAACAGATCTGACCTCAGAATTCGTTTTGAGTTTGTGCATGGCATGAACTCGCCGAGTCCAAAGAACAGACTCGGCGAGTAGTATGAAGGTTACTCGTGAATCACTCAGTGAGTGGACTTGCCGAGTTGGGGGAATGACTCGGTGAGTCAGGGAGAGTCAGGGGTCTGAGTTCAAGTTGGAACTCGCCGAGTTGTTCTTAAGACTCGGCGAGTTGAGTCAGGGTGGCCCCGCGATTCATGCCAGGTGGAACTCGTCGAGTCAAGGGAAGTACTCGACGTGCCAAGAAGAATCTAAGAGAGTCAGTGGAGACATGTAGACTCACCGAGTCGCCCTAGTGCACTCGACGAGTTGGGTCAAATTTTGACCGTTGACCTTGTTGACTTTTAGGGTTGAGTACAGTTGTATTTATGAGAGTATTACTTTATGTGATTAGCCGGAGACTAGATCACACTTCTTCCGAGTCAGATATTTACCGAGACATCGATGTGAGTCTTTTCACTATACGTTACTTAGAGTGGTACTATGTGATGACCAGAGGGTCTTATGTGTTATGTATGATATTATGTGCTATGTGGTATTTGTATGTTGTATGATGATATAGACCGGACCGGAGGGTCCAACGAGCTATGACCGGACCTAAGGGTCCAACGAGCTACGGGACTGGAGGGTCCCGCTGAGACACATCGACCGGAGGGTCGTATTATAGCCTCGAGTGCCGTATGTGTTGTATGTGGTATTTTGGGGAACTCACTAAGCATTTATGCTTACAGTTGTTGTGTTATGTGTTTCAGGTACTAGTGATGAGCGCGGGAAGGGGCCGGCATGATTCGTACACACACGCATTGGAGTTTTGTAGAGATTCTGGGGAAATGTTTTGTGACAATAACATTTGATACAATATGTTTGACATTATTTTATTAATGAATGAATGTTTTAAAAATGAAAAATTATTTTGAAAATTTACGTTGTTACACATGAATAAAATTAAATATAATATATGGTTTAATGTTATTTATAGTTGTTATTGTTAATTAATTTTTTAAAATTTGTTTGCTTAACTTATTAATTTCTATCATTGTAATTATTTAAAACATCACACAAATTATTATTTTTATTTTAAATGTAACAATATAACCATTTATATAGAGTTATTTATAATTATTATTATTGTAAGTTATTTTAAGCTACTTATTTGAAAACTTTTAACGATTATAAAAATATTTTTAGGAAATATTTTAGTTAAATTGATATTACAATTTAGTTTTTGCATTTAGCACTACAGTTTATCACTTTTAACTATTCATAAAATATTATTTGAGTTTTTTAAGTGGGACTGAAATTTATATTGAAGTTGAACCTGTAATATTATATTTAAATTAACAATTTAAGTATTTTATCCAAATTGTTCAAAAATTGTAGTTTTAAACTTATAATGGTTTACATACAACATATTAAATTAAATTAAGTACAAAATGTTAAAAGTTAAAGACATAACTTTATAAGTAGAAGTAAAAATATTGTTTTAATATTGAAATTTAGATTATTTATGATTATACATTAGGTTTGATGTTTATTTAACCTTATTAACCAACTTATAATTATTATTAGAAAGACACTATAATTTATCACTTTAAACTATTTACAAAATGTTCTTTAGTTTGTTTAAGTTGAACTAAAATTTATATTTAAGTTGATCATGTAAGGTTATATTTAAATTAATAATTTAAGTATTTTATACAAATTGTTCAAAAGTTGTAGCTTTAAAATGATAATGGTTTACATACAACAACATATTCGACCTAATAAATTAAGTATAATATGTTAAAAGTTAAAAGATAACTTTATAAGTAAAAGAAAATATATTCTTTTAATATTGAAATTTAGTTTATATATGATTACACTTTAGGTTTTATATTTATTTAACCATATTAACCAACTTGTAATCATTATTAGAAATAAATTGAAAAGTCATGGGAATTTCAAATAAATATGGTTAAAGGAAAAATAAATAGGAGTTTCCAATGAATGTGGTGAAAGGAAAAATGCTTCCTTTATAAGTATATAATGACTAGTTGTAAGACTCATGTATTACATGGGTTAATTTTTTTTAAAAATAAATGAATATAAAAGTCAAAATATTTGAGAACTTTGAATTTATATAAAAAAAGAATAATGATTATTATAATGGTAATGTTTTTTTATCTTTTAAATTTAAACTAATAATTTAAATAAATAAACAAAATAAACTAATGAGCTTTAATTTTTAGAATTTTGAAATTAAAATGTAAGTTGATTAATGAAATTGATATCTATTTATTACTACATTTATTACAATTATTACATTAAAATATTATGTAGAATTTAATAAAATATAAAACTCATAAAATGAAATGTAGAAAAAAAAACTAATTCAAAATAACCACAAAATGATATTTGTCAAGTTGAATGAGATTGTGACAAATGGCAAAAAAAACCTTCATTTATTAGAGTATATATATATATATATATATATATATATATATATATATATATATATATATATATATAGGTTTAGGTTATTTTGTTTTCACTATCTATTGTGTGCATGTATGATTGATTCTGGACCAATCATTTTAGTTATTTTAAGAAAGTAATTAATGCTTATTAAATGTTGAAGATGTAATTAATACCTATTATATCTTCAACATGTAATATGCATTAATTACTTTTTTAAAATAACTAAAACGATTGGTCCAGAATCAATCATATAGGCACACAATAGATAGTGAAAACATTTGAACCTAATTCTCTCTCGCTCTCTCTCTCTCTCTCTCTCTCTATATATATATATATATATATATATATATATATATATATATATATATATATATATATATATATATATATATATATACTAGTTTATAACCTGTGAAAACCACGGTTATAAAATAAATTAAATTTCATATTAAAAAATCAAAATTATTAATCAATTGTTTTAAATAAATTATTACTTAAGAGATTTTTTTAGTTATATAAAATTATAATCGTTGATTTAAATAAATACATGAAGTTATATCATCGTATAATCTGTATTAAAATTGTTTTATTTTTCAATATAATGTTATGAATTTAATATAATTAGAGTGAGAAAATTTAAAATGATTAATCAATTATCTATTTAATGTAATTAAAATGAGAAATTTAAAAATTAAAACTTGAAATGAATAATCAATTATTAATTTAATGTAATTAAAGTAGAAATTTAAAATTTGAAATTTGAAATGAATAATTAATGAGTTGACAAGTGGCATGATAGGTGATATATAACATTAATGAAAAGTTCTAATTGTATGTCACTTGTCAATATGAGATTAAACTTATTATTTTACTAGTTTATAACCCGTGGAAACCACGGTTATAAAATTAATTGAAATTTTATAGTAAAACCTCAAAATTAATAATTAATTATTTTAAATAAATTATTAAGTACGATATATTTTTATTAGTTTTGTGAAATTATAATCGTTGATTCAAATAAATAAATAAATAAATAAAAAAATATATATATAATTAATTTTTAATATATCTTAGACATTTTTTATTTGTGAATTAATGAAAACAATAATAATCCATAAAATTTAAAATTTAAAATGGAGAATAAATATATTGACAACTAACATCACATTAATTAGATGGTCTAATAAATTTAAAATTGAGAACTAATAAAATGACAAATGGCATCATATTAATTAAGAGGTCTAATATAGTGACACATGGCAAAATGACTACTATTTTATTAGTATAGGGATATATATATATATATATATATATATATATATATATATATATATATATATATATATATATATATATATCCCTATACTAATAAAATAGTAGTCATTTTGCCATGTGTCACTATATTAGACCTGTGTTTAAGAAAATTAGTTTTAAATATTTCAAATTCATAAAATGACATCAAACATAGAGTATATTATAAATACTAAAAGCTCTTAAAAAATTTATTTTAAATAGAAGTTTTAAGTTTATACTTGTAAACAAAATTTTACTTTATTTCCATTTCATTCATTTTAAAGCTAAAAGTTTTCAAAAATACGTTGTCAACATACTTAGACTAATAAAAAGATAAAAATTATAAAAAAAATAATAAAAAGAAAAAAACCCTTATTTTAAGAAGTTCTTTAATGATATTAAAAGATTCAATTAAAAAATGATCAACAAGAAACTAGTCTAAGAAAATAAATTATATGAAATACCTATAAATTCTTAAGTTTTACATGTGTAGTTGGAAAAAGTCTTAAATTTTTATTTTAGTTGGTAAAAATCATAACTTTTTTTGATAACCTTCAACTTTTAACCTATTATCGAGACATCAATTGGCATCAACCAGTTATCCTTATTTTTTTTGAAAATAGAAGGTTTCTGAAATTTATGGTTTATACTTACAAAAAAAAAGTTAGGGCATTTTCCAACCAAGTGTGTAAAACTTGTGATTTTTTGGTATTTGTCATTTCTATCGTCAAATGGATTTATATACACAAATGGTATTCGTATATCTATATAAAAAAAACTTATTTAATGTTTATATGTTTTATATAAATATCGTAATATAAGTATAAAATACATTTTGTATGTAAAAATACGCTTTTTACTTATTTTTAAATGTAAAAAACTTTCTTATGTATAAAAAATGTAATTTTATGTATTTATGTATGCATAAAACCGTATTATACATAAAAATCTTATTTGTATACCTATATTTTAGAAAACATAAAATACATACAAAAGACTATATATATATATATATATATATATATATATATATATATATATATTGTTGGGTTGGGTGTCTAAGCCCATAATTATAATTGGTATGTACTTGACCCGATAGTAACATGGTCATTTTTGCTTCACCATAGCAATTTGATAGGATGAATTATGGAGAAAGAGGTTAATTGTGATTTATTAATATATTAATTGAGAAATCATATTATTTAATTAGTACTAATCATAAATTAATTTGGAATTAATTTGGTGATCAAAAGAGACAGATTAAATTACGGGGACTGATGTTGCAATTATCTGATAGTTGCAGGTTGGGCTTATGGATCCCCAAGAAGGGGTGGACGAAATTCTATGTGTAGCCCACACATATTTCGTTCAAAGGGGGCCTTCTGGAAGGATCTCCTGGACTGCTTAAGGCTTAAAATTAGGGTTTTACCTAAAACCCTAGCAGGTCAGCTATATAAGGAACCCATTGACTCCTTGAAATCAGCCAATGCAATTAAGAAAAGAACCCTAGCTGATTATCTCAGAATCTCCCAATTGCTAATTGGTGTTTTGTGACTCATTAGAGGTGCAACAATTGAGACACTAAGCTCTTGAAGGTCATGATTTACAAGCTACAAGGAAAGGGTATTCATCTAACTTTTTTTAGTTATAAATTTTAAAAATTGTATGCTAGACTAGGGTTTATGCTTTGGATAATAATTTACATGTATAACTTGAGAAAAAACTAGATCCAAAGCATTAGGGTTGCATATACACCATAGGAATATTGTAGTGCTCAAAACTCATTAGTTGTATCAGAGCTTAGGGTGTTTTTCTGTTATATTTGATGTCATAGTTAATTGTTCAAAGCTGAAAACAATCGAACTTTGTACTCTACCAGATGAACTTGACGAGTCCAATGTGGAACTTGGCGAGTTGAGGCAACTCAACGAGTCCAAGCCTAACTCAATGAGTTGACTCGTCTAATTGTAGAATTTTCAGATTTCAAGCCTAAATTAGATGAGGATAATTACCATAAGTTGTTTTAACTTATTAAAATCGATTTTTCTGATATGATAGTGAATATCCTCATCAAATTGAAAGATAATGGTCAAATTTTAAGATAATTACAATATTATGTAATAAATTAATTATTAGTAATATTTGATTTGAATTTATCTTACCAACTAAAATGGATTAGGTCAAATTTTGATAAAGATAAAATTATATGATTAATTTAAATTATTTTAAAATTTGATCTAGAAGCTTTGAAAAGTTTCAATACTCGTCTGATTGTAGAATTTTCAGATTTCAAGCCTAAATTAGATGAGGATAATTACCATAAGTTGTTTTAACTTATTAAAATCGATTTTTCTGATATGGTAGTGAATATCCTCATCAAATTGAAAGATAATGGTCAAATTTTAAGATAATTACAATATTATGTGATAAATTAATTATTAGTAATATTTGATTTGAATTTATCTTACCAACTAAAATGGATTAGGTCAAATTTTGATAAAGATAAAATTATATGATTAATTTAAATTATTTTAAAATTTGATCTAGAAGCTTTGAAAAGTTTCAATACTCGTCTGATTGCAGAATTTTCAGACTTCAAGCCTAAATTAGATAAGGATAATTACCATAAGTTGTTTTAACTGATTAAAATCGATTTTTCTGATATGGTAGTGAATATCCACATCTAATTGAAAGATAATGGTCAAATTTTAAGATAATTACAATATTATGTGAAAAATTAATTATTTGTAATATTTGATTTGAATTTATCTTACCAACTAAAATGGATTAGGTCAAATTTTGATAAAGATAAAATTATATGATTAATTTAAATTATTTTAAAATTTGATCTAGAAGCTTTGAAAAGTTTCAATACTTTCCCTCAGGTTTTGGAATTTACAATTTAATTAAAAAGTTTTAATTTTAAAATATTAAATTCTAAAACCCTAGTGTTTTAAAAGTTTAAAATATAACCCTTATACTATTATAATATTAAAAGCTTAATACTTATATATATATATATATATATATATATATATATATAAGATGAGTCAGTCTTACCATTAGTAAGCGATCTATGAAGGATGTTTAAGGAAGCTTAATACCTATATGAAGCTGTTCTATAAAGGATGTTTAAGGAAGAGGCCTGTAAAATGACCGCCATTGGGTATCCACTCTTACCCACCGCACTCTTGACTAGTGGAGGGTCGTTAGTCGAATGGGTAGGATAAAACATTAATTCCTCATTAATAAGTATAATTATTATTATAAAGTAACTAAATGTTTTTGTAAATTACAAATCTTAGTTACTTTAGGAAAAATGTGAAAATGATGCTATTCCATGAAATTGCACTTTGCACCTTGTCAAAGTCATTAGTAGAGCGTGTGTGGTTAACCGGCACACTAACTTGGACTAACAAGGGTGGCAAAGGGTAGCTTGAGAATTATCATAGAGCAACGGCGCGTGTGTGGTTAACCGACACATTGATTAGGTGGTAAATGACTCGAGAGTACCAAGCTAATTTGCATGGTTATTCACACCTTATTTATGATCCTCGGTATCCCAGTCACAAACTTGAAGGGCATAATCGAGATTAAACATGCCATTGAAAAGTTCAATGAATCTCAAAATAATCTAGGAATTTTATTTCATTTAAAACCTAATTGTTCATTTCGTTTTTCGTGGTGGAATTGGTAAATCGTCATTTACCAACCTTCATATAATTTGCAATTGGATTACGGCATCCCTCTTCTGAATTGTGAATTATAGTGTTGGGTCCTAGCCTTAATATTTCATTTGGGTGTTATATTAAGGATTGCTTATCTAATCAAAACTTTGTCTCTTTTCTTTTTCAGATGTCTGGCTCAAACAACGCTTCTAGCTCGAACCCCTCAAGCTCCTTTTCTCTTTTGAACATTTGTGGGAGGGAACTTTTGATTGGTCCAATTTCAATGATTGGATCCGCAACATCTGCATGGCCCTCCGATACGAGGAAAAAGAATATGTCCCTGATGAAAAGCTCAAAGAGATAGATGAAACTAAATCTTCCGCTGAAGAAATAGCTGAGTATAGGGCTCACGAAAAGGACACAACAAAGGTGTCATGTATAATGGTAGCCACTATGACTCCTGAGTTGCATCGGTTCTACGAGGACTACTGGCCTTATGAGATGTGCCAAGATTTGATGGAAAAGTACCATCAAAGTTCACGTCAAGAACGGTACGAGATTGTTAACGACCAAGATGAAAGATGGATAGTCCATCACGAACCACTTGCAAAGAATGCAAAGGTATGTGGATCGTTTGCTCAAGTTGAATGTCAACTTTGATGAAGAGCTGGCGATTGATATCATTCTCCACTATTTACCTCCCTGTTATGATCAGTTCAAGATGACTTATCATATGAACAAGGAGGAAGTTGATGGGTTTTGGTCATAAGACATCCTATGTGCTCATACAAACCCTAATGCTTGGATCTAGGTTTCTCTATTGTACATGCATGTTATCCAAGACTATAAACCCTAATTCTAGCATATGGGAATCAATATTAACATATAATTAGGTTTAAGATATTACCTTGATTGTTATGTAGCAATAACAATCCCAAATCTCCTTGAATTGACTTTGGAAGGCTTAGAGTCACAAGTGTCACTCCTCTAATGGCTTACAAACACCATAAGCAAGTGGAGAAGGTATAAAGAGAGAAGAGAGAGGTAGAAATTCGTCCTTAGATGCTCTAGGGATCAAGTGCATGAAATCCTAAGGCCTTAGGGGTCTTTATATAGGGTTGGGATTAGGGTTTCAGTCCTTATCCTTATCTAGTTACTTGTCCATCAAGCAACCATAAGATAAGCCTTGAAAATCCCTATCTCTTGGACCTTGGACGATTTTAAGGATATCCTTATCCTTGAATTCGTCCATCCTTTAACAAGGATAACCATTGCCCTATTTTGCAACTATCACATAATTACAATTTAACCCCTCTAGTTTAATTAATTACACTTGATCACAAAATTAATTCTTAATTAATTATTGACCAATATTAATTAAACACATATGATTTCTCCTTTAATATATTATTCTTATAACATATTAATAAATCATAATAACCTCTCTCTTTATTTATTTCTCCAATCAAGTTGCTTTGGTGAAGGCAACCCAAAAGGACCATGCACCATCAGGTCAAGTACATACCAAAATAGTTATGGACTTAGACACTAATCCAACAGTCTCCCACTTGGATAAGTCTAACAACTATTCTGCGTATGACTTCAGATCCTTATCTACAATCGTAGCTTTCCAAAGCCGCTGTCAACTCTGATCATATCATATACGTGTGTCCTTAGATAAGGGATCATGTATTCCTCCATTCTAGATATCATATGAGATATGATTTCAAATCATTCTCTTTGTACTATATCTCGATTCCTGATTTATGACGACTGACTAATTAAACAAATCAAATTAGCCCTAGCCCGGCCGAGCATTTACGTTTGTCATCACTAAACCATTGAGGGGCCCAAAGATATCGCTTTTATCCTACTTTGGATAAAAGGAACGGATAAACTTTGATACAATGCTTGCTTGCACTTACTCACCGAATCACACACAACAATATGTTTTATAACACCAAGTTACTGGTGCGTTTACATATTATCAATGTGCAACCGATTTGCAAGATACAACTCACACATCTCGGTTTCAAGAATATAAGATGTTATCGTCTCACCAATCACTCATGATACAATTCATGGAGTGATCCAAGTGAGCGTGGGTTTAATCCAATGCTCAAATTCATATTCATACGCACTCATGAACATTGCAGCAAACATTTGCTTATGTCTAATACTCTTTTAGACAATCCACACACCAATTCACGACAGTCTTCATTCATATCTACTTCCAACATATGAACGATTGTGGCCCGTTTGAATAATTCGATTATTCTTAATAAACTCAATTATTCTGGAAGTCAAAACATGCAAATGTGAAACACAAGAATAATACTAATCCCATATGGCCTCCAACCTTTGAGTATAAATAAAACTCCTTTTATTTATCACCATATCGATTACTCATTATTTGTCGTTTCGGGTAATCAACTTCTTACTTGAATTACAACACTTGTCTCATGCTCCTAACATGCACACAATGTTTACCTATGGTTCTCACTTTGTGAAATAGATTGCATTGAACACATTTCCAATTATACTCATTTCACAACTCCAAATCCTTTTTCATAAGTGAAAGAATATCAAATTCTTGCTACTTATAGAATATGCTAGATTCTAACATTTTATGCAATGATCCTTTCGTAATGTCATTGCATGAAAGTCACAAAGACTATTGCCAATGAAATTACAAAGTCCTCTATCGGACATTGTTACAAGACAATTCCTTAGATATGATGTCTCTCACTCAAAGTACATTCCTTTGAACATCTTTTTGCATAAAAGTTTCTATTCTAGACATAGATTTTCAATATTCAATTCCCAATATGGATATATTTCCATATTTTCCATATGACAACTTATTCTTAATAGAATCTTATCTATTCATAATAATGTCGATATGGTCCATCCAATATGGAAACATTTCCATATTTTCCAATACTATACTTCCAACTACTCGCAAGCGACCAATCCTCGTCGAACTTTGGGTTGTCCTTTGATAGTTGTTTAATTGTTTTAGTCAAAACCAATTCTAGTCCCTTTTCCCTCTAAATGCGCTAGACATTTGAAAAAAATTTAGAATGGTCAAACATTAAAGCATTTGCAATCGATCCTATACCCAAAGCGTATGGGACACGACGCATAATGTTTTATTTGCTATGTTCTCAAAATTCGAATTGTGAAGAGGAATGCCGTAATCATAATCGAAATTTTAAGAACACACTATGTACCCTTGACTAAATTTATTAACATTTCTCAACCTAATCCTTTATATTTGAAATGAAGCATAATATTCTCTCCCTTAATTATAGCAAAACAACTTTACAACCCTTACGACTTTGCAAGGTATAACTCTTGTTTTCTATAATTAATATTTCCAACTTGCAATACGTGCCTTAATAATCATACAATCATAACATTTATGCTCCCACTATCATGATGATTATTATAAGCATAACACTTATGCTCCCACTAGCTTCGACATGTATTCATAAACATCTTAACTTTCAGAAAAACAATGCTTACTGAATTTCTTAAGTTCATGTTTCTAATACTTAGTGCTTTGATAATCTTTTATCAAGGCCTCTTTATACACCTTTGCCTTAGATAGTTCATATGTGTGTCTAAACAATTAACACTAATTGCCAAACCTCCAATTCAAATTATGGAATTGGATACCGTAACCATAATCGAATTCGAGAATGCAATTTTACAATCACTATCTTCCTAAAATCTTTCTTAGTGAAAGCATTTCCTTACAATCATTTTCATGAAGGAGGAAATCTTATGACACTTAGATTTAAACGGTGTATGTGTTCCTATCCATGTGAATTTTTCAAAACCAAAGTTCACGACAAATTCAACCTCATATGGATCGAACTTTCTTAATCTCGATTTCTTGCCTTATGGTAGCACAGCTGCCCACCACGTCTTCCAAGTAGTTAAGCAGCTCACCTTTTCTTATCAATGTACTTTCCATTGATCAAGGTCCTTGCGTTTTATGCATTCAAATGAGAACTTATAGGACTCACATGCATAATTAACTCAAGTGGAACGACACATAAACAAAATAATGTCAACACGATAGGTTGTAAACCTCAACTTGTGTGCTACTGATGATCGATAAGGTCTATTTGATTTGTTCTTGAAGCCTTTCAAGACCATTAAGACTCCCACTGACTCCTTGACATATAAGATTCTCTTGTGAATAACCATTTCTTGACAAACAAATATTCAAGAGTTAGTGTAGCTTTTATCAAAACATTTCATAAATTGGTCCTGGTTGGTCTTTGTCTTATCCAAGACATCACAACTTTCCACATTTGATGAATGTTATAAACCTTCTTAATACTTTTCCACTCAATGTCACAATCTTAACTTTAAGACTTGTTTTGGAACGAAGCATGATTGACTTCTTAATTTAACCATTTCTTCAATTCTTGATTCCTCTTCTTAAACATACAATTGTACTAAGACTCTCTTAGAGGATCAATTGAGATATGGTTCTTAATCATTAAGACCTATCATAAAGCATAAAAGCTACTCTCCCTTCTTCTTAGAATGGAGAAACTCTTATCTTTCTACCTACTTGATTCTTCTTATTCGTTTTGCTATTGATTTAAACTTTTTTCAATCAATTCATAATTACACTTAATCTTATAAGTATAATTATATTTACTAAACCTTTAGTAAATCATGACGAATATCTTTGTTACTCTTATGGTGGACATGATCAACACGCAACTTTGTGTACTCGATCTCCTAGTCCTTCACTTGACATTTTGTCAATGAATTAGTCTAATTTCCAAATATGAAATTTCTCATTCATCGTGCAACCATGTTGCATGATTCCAAGTTTCTGTCCAATTGAAGCTTGGGCGATGAGAAACTCTCCCTATTTGGTAAATTCTCGACATTTCCATAAACAACATAATTAAGAATCAAATCCATTATTGCTAATATTAGAAACATTCAAACATCAATTTTTTTCATATACGCCATTGCAAGGATATAAAATCAAAATTTATTTTATTGCGGAAAAATTTGTCCTTGCAATTCATTGAAAAACTATGCTAATACATCTTTCTTAGCAATCTAATTCTAACTCTAAGTAGTAGCTCAAGAATCTAATCTTCAAGTAATGCGATCAAAATCCATCTCTTCACGGTTAGATTCTGCTTACTTCTTCCCTTAAGCTTCCTCTCTTTTCTTCGATCCTACAAAACATCAATTGTAATCTTATCACATTATGTATTAAGAATCTAGAATAGGAGCTTAAAAGAGTTATTCAATGGATTTTACCTAAAGCAGAGCCATACATTTTGACTCTCCCATTTCTTAGATCTCTTAAGTAAATAGGGAAGCTTCGTCTCAATGCCCCTTCTCTTGGCAATAAAAGCAAATCGACTCTTTTGGAACAGCACATGGAACTACTTCAGACTTTCCTTTCTCTTATGATCAAACTTTTTGATCATAACATGTCTTTCGTTGCCATTGTCTATATCCATAGAGGTCTTGAAGGCAGATTCACCAATCAACTTTGCTTTTCTATTGCGCCAAACCATTTCTGATTCAGCAACAATAAGCATATAGGTGAGATCTATAAGGGTCACGTCGTGGTTCATCATATAGTACTGTCACACCCCCAAACCGGAACGGCGGAAACGTTCGGGGGCGGATGACTTCATGTGGTAACGTAACAAATGAATACATAGTGAAGAAAGCAATACAACCATCATATATATAATTGAAAGTTTACATTGTTAAAAGGTACATGTTCAAAACCAATTACAATATGATGCCAAAATATGAATTTAAACTGGCGCCGCAGCGTCCCTTCTTCAAAAGTTGTTTGTTACCTGTAATTACTGAATCCCTGGGACATACAAGTAGTTTTGAAAGAGTAGATCAACATTTAAGCTGGTGAGTTTCATAAGTATTAAATGACAATGTTTGTATGAAATGAAATGTTTTGTTCTTGTTTGTTTGCTTCTAGAAAATCCTATATTTTCTACTAGTATAAATGTAGCCTTCTCTCAAGACCAATGTTTGTTTCTAGAAAATGTATGTAAGTATAAAATTTCCAATACGTCTGAAAAACCCCATAAATCAATGTGTTTTCAATACTCCATGTGAGTTTTATAACCATGCTATTGACTAGAAATGCCTATACACAACGTTCTTCAGGCGTTGGAATGTTCTGACGTTTGTCACCCCAAATGGTGGACTGTAGCTAACAGTCAGGGCACGGGTTGTCAAGCCCGTATAGATCTATACACAAACACCATGCTCCCCTTCCAAGGGATTATGGTATATAATATAGGACTTGAAATGCATACTCGAACGTACGTGAAGTTGATGTCTCACAAAACTTAGTATAAAACAAACAGATTTATGTGTGAAAATGTTTGTATAAATGATCATCCCCTAAGACTGGGATAGCTATGAAAAACGACGTGAAATCTTTAGATATGCATTTGACAATATTTTACCCTTTGCTCAACAGGATACAAATGGAGTAGAGTTTCGTAAACTATATATGTATATTTTTGATGTAGAAGACAAGTTTGTAAACAAAACATATATATGTATATGGTTATATATATATATATATATATATATATATATATATATATATATATATATATATATATATATATATATATATATATATATATATATATCAATTTTAAAAGATGATTTGGTATGTTTCGTAATTGTTGTTCATATTCTTACGTTTTTATTAGAAACTTTGCATGAAATAATCCTTAAGTTTGATACTAAAGACCTTTTTGTACTTATCACTTTTGTAAAAATTGTAATTAAACATGTTTAAATGATTGTGTTTTTAACTTCCTTAATGTATAAACATTGCTCAAAAATGTTAGAAGGTGTTAATAAATCTATAAACCACTTTTGACAGTTTTACCCTTTACTGTCCCTGTTTTTAGAAAACTCATAGAAAAATCATCGTAAGTCAAAAACTGAATTCGTCACCTCTAAGAGTTTATAAAATGAGTATACTTTGTTCCTAATTTTTATTATGATTTTTAGTGGTCTCAAACTAGTGTGAAAATGAGCATATTCACAGACTGGTCCGAAATCACTTCTGAAATGACAGACAGTTTTATAAAAATCGCCATAAATTGTAGAAAAATCGTATGAATGCGTGCGAGTAGTCCTTAGAAAGGTATAAACTTGAACTATTTTCATATTGTACAGTTTTTAAGGATATTAAGTTTAAGATGGTCAAAACAGTCCGTGAACAGGACTCAACTTTTCTGTAGAAAGTTGTCATTTAAATTTAAGTTATGTTTAGTGTTCTAACTTGTATCCCCCCCCCTTTAAAAACTTGAATAAAACATGAAAATGTAGGGGTATGAACTCACCTTATGTGAATACTTGAAGAATGGAAGGTTGAAGATGAACTTTTGGTTGTTGGTTTGATGCTCCAAAACAGCCACTCTTTTGGCTATGTTGCTGTCACGAAATTTCACAGCAAAAGAGCAAGAAAAAGGGTAGTTTACTCACTGTTTTGAATCAATAATTTTGAGTATCATAACAAGGGGTATTTGTTGGTAAAAATATCAAGCAAAAGGAAGGTGTATATGGGTGAAATGGTGGCTGAAACACAAAAGGGACAGCAACCCTTTAGTTCATGGTTTTGATGGCTTTGGAAGGAAGTTTTTGTGCTTGAAAATGAGATGAAGGTTGAGAGTAATTCCCTGGAGTATTGTCTGGTCAAATGAGGGTAAAATGAAGATGAAATTTCGTAATTATGAAGGAGGAAAGAGTGGAAGAGGATAAGGGGACAAAACCTAGACTAGCTTGTGATGGGATGTGAGTTTAAGTGATGTGATCTTGTCTAGCCACTTGCTTGGTTGGTTGCTTAGAGATAGAGTTAGTTAACTAACTCACTACTAGTTATTTAGTTAGTTAGGAGTTCTAGTTAAGGAGAGGGAAGGTTTTAATCTCGAAAATTAGAAGAGGGATTAATAAGCATTCTTAGTAAAATGTCTCAAGTGATTAAGCACTTATTAGTTAAGTTGGCACCTATCTCCACCAGTTCTCTTATCTTAATTGATTTAGACATCATAAAACTTACATGAAATCACTTTAATTCATGACCCATAACTAGTCATTCACTAGATAATAATACATATATACAAATACATACATGTATACTTAGTATAAAATAACAATGTAGTTTTTGTGTATTTGAACTTTAATGTTTATGTTTTATTCTTTTTATTCAAAAACACTTAAATACAATCTAATTATACCTTATAATAATTCATTTTATATTTTAATTTATTTAAATATAAAATTTATTGATCAATGTATAATTTCGTGACATTTAACCGGTTAACCATATCGTTAAACACGTTTTGTCACTTTGGTTCGTATATTTGTCAAATTTAGATCCTCCACAACTATTAAGCACATGTTTTACATAGAACCTAACTTAATTATCAACTAGATACATGTTGATACAAAAATTAAGTTTGTTGCGTTCAAATAATGTTATATGCTAATTTTCACAAACCGGTGATGGTTCGTAGTCATACATCATAACGAAATTATCATTAGTTACTTGTTTTATATTTCACACGAACTTATTTAAATAAAAGAGATTAAATTCTTTCAACCATTCTTGATAAAATACTCATATTGTTTAATAATCAAAACATAGCATCGTACGATCGTTCCTATTTTTACCAATTGTTACAAGTACTCTCTTACGAACTCACTATATGAGTTAGGAAGTGACTGAAGAACCCAATCAACAGCCATTTCCTCACAGACAACGGATCCCAACATTCTTAACCTATCAATGTGTGACTTCATCCCTAGGACGTGTGCACACACCGACTTTCCTTCTTTATGTTTACTTGCCAAAAGGGCTTGAGTGATCTTGAACTTTTCAAGCCTTTGAACTTGTGGGTTAGGGAGAATAATTGGAGGAGGAGGAGGAAGTGAAGTATGATCTCTTGTTCCTTGATCGAATCGTGGAATATCATCTTCATGTGGAATGTTTGTTCCACGGGATTTGAGAAGACCATAGTTGTCAAACTTTGACATCTACAAAACGGGAGAAAATAAATTCAAGTTAGTTGATTGATTGAGTCCTTAGTAAATCACCCAAATGAGATACTAAGGCTAGGACCCAACACAATATTCTACAACTCGGGAGAGGGATGCCGTAACCCAAATTGCAGAACATTTGAAGGTAAGTGAATGATGATTCACTAATTTCCACCATGAGAAACGAAAAAGAAATTTAAGTTTTAAATCTATGAAAACTCCTAGATCCTTTGAGATTCATTGAACATTTCAATGGCATGTTTAAATCTCGATATGCCCCTCTTGTTTGTGACTGGGATGCCGAGGATCACAAAGCGGGTGTGAATAACCATGCAAACTTACATGGTGCCCTCACATGTTACAGTCACCTGTTCGATGTGCCGGTAAACCACACACGCTCCACCGAACTATGACAAACATTGAGTCAGCCTTTGCTACCTTTGCTTAGAACCATTTAGTGTGCCGGTAAACCACACACGCTCCACTAACGTCTTTGCAAGGGCACAAAGTGTAATTTCATGGAATTGCATCAATTCACTTTTGCCTAAGTAACTAAGATTGGGAATTTTATGAAAACATTTAGTTACTTTAATAATTCATTATACTTATAATGGAAGGTTTCGCCCTATGCTACCCGTTCGGCTAACGACCCTCCACTAGTCAAGAGTACGGTGGGTAAGAGTGGATACCCATTCAATCTCCATTTTATAGGCAATTTCCTTAAACACCCCTTATAGACCAGCTTCGTGAATCAGGCCTACTAACGGTAAGACTGACTTTTACTCATACATATATATAATGTTAGACTTTTAATGTTATATATATAGTATAGGGTGTATTTTACACTTTTAAAATATTAGGTGGTCAAATTTAACAATTATACTTTTAATTCAATTAAATTTTAAACCTAAACTTATATGGATTTATTAAACCTCTTTTAATTATACTCCTTAATTAATTAATAAAACCATAAGGGTGTGATTTGAACTTTTCAAAGCATTACTAGGGTTTTAGAATTTAACATTCCTAATTAAACTTTTAATCAACTTTTAAATTCCAAAACTTGAGGGCACGTTTTGAAACATTTCAAAACATTAGGGTTTAGAATTTAAATATACATCAAAATTAAACAATTAATCAAAATTTAAATTCCAAAACTTGAGGGCAAGTTTTGAAACCTTTTTTCAAAACAATAGGGTTTCAACTATTTAAATTTCAAAAACAACAAAACTTTTGAGGTCAAATTTAAACTATAAAACCTAAAAGGGAAAATATGAAACATTTCATAACACAAGGATCAAATAACAAATAATCTAAATTAACATTTAATTACATAATTATCCATATTTGATTTATTTAATGATTTCTTGCAAAACAATTTACCAATTTAATCAAAATAATTAATCAATTATCACATTAGGAAACAATTATCTTATTAATTGATAAATATCTTCAATTAGATTAAAAATATAGTCAAATATATCATAAAATCGGATTAATATTGATCTAATGTGATAAGGTAACTATCCCAAAGCAAAAACAGCAAGAAACCCCGAGATATGCTCCATCTGACGAGTTGACTCGTCGAGTCAAGCTTGGACTCGTCGAGTCTGCATGGACTCGGCGAGTTCAGCTATGGACTCGGCGAGTCCAGCCTCCAGAAACCAAAAAATTGAATTTTTCAAACATATCAAGCATCAATACAATAGAAACCAGTCTAGGCTCTGATACCACTGATGGGTTTTGGTCATAAGACATCCTATGTGCTCATACAAACCCTAATGCTTGGATCTAGGTTTCTCTATTGTACATGTATGTTATCCAAGACTATAAACCCTAATTCTAGCATATGGGAATCAATATTAACATATAATTAGATTTAAGATATTACCTTGATTGTTATGTAGCAATAACAATCCCAAATCTCCTTGAATTGACTTTGGAAGGCTTAGAGTCACAAGTGTCACTCCTCTAATGGCTTACAAACACCATAAGCAAGTGGAGAAGGTATAAAGAGAGAGGAGAGAGGTAGAAATTCGTCCTTAGATGCTCTAGGGATCAAGTGCACGAAATCCTAAGGCCTTAGGGGTCTTTATATAGGGTTGGGATTAGGGTTCCAGTCCTTATCCTTATCTAGTTACTTGTCCATCAAGCAACCATAAGATAAGCCTTGAAAATCCCTATCTCTTGGACCTTGGACGATTTTAAGGATATCCTTATCCTTGAATTCGTCCATCCTTTAACAAGGATAACCATTGCCCTATTTTGCAACTATCACACTTGATCACAAAATTAATTCTTAATTAATTATTGACGAATATTAATTAAAAAAATATGATTTCTCCTTTAATATATTATTCTTATAACATATTAATAAATCATAATAACCTCTCTCTTTATTTATTTCTCCAATCAAGTTGCTTTGGTGAAGGCAACCCAAAAGGACCATGCACCATCGGGTCAAGTACATACCAAAATACTTATGGACTTAGACACTAATCCAACAGAAGTCACCTTGAGAAAACTTCAAGGGTTGTTAAGAACTGCTTAAAGTGGGTTGAAAGGCAAAGTTGTCGCAACCACTCCTACTGCTGCTGCCCCAGTCTTGGCTATTAGACATGGGAAGGGGAAGATGAGGAAATCTCCCTCTAAGAATCACAAGGGAAAGTCTCATGATGGATCCTCTTCACTTGGGTCCAAAAGAAAAAGTGGTTATGTTGCTCCTGCATCCGATCCAAAAGAAGCGGAGTGCTTCCACTGTCATGACAAAGGGCATTGGAAACGAAGCTGCCCGAAGGGCCTATGAAATGTTTAACTTACAAGTATTTATACTATTCAACCGAATAACTCATCGCATGTTATTTCTTGGAATCCAAAGGTCCTATGAAATGTGAAGAGTCATGGTGAATTAGGGTTTGCATGGAAGAAACCCTAGGAATTCCACACTATAAATGTAACCCCTAACACCCTAAAATCGGCCAATGCATTCCATAGTGAAACCCTAGCCGATTTTGTGCTTCCTAACCTCTCTCTCATAAGCCTCCTCTTTCTTTTGGTGTTTGTAATACATTAGAGGTATCACACTTGAGGTACTAAGCTCGTGAAAGGCCAAGGATTACAAGCTACAACAAAGATGTATTCTTCTAACTAGTTTTTATGTTGTATATCTCCAATTGTATGCTAGCTAGGGTATATGCTTTGGAAAAATGAATGTTGCATGTATAACTTGAGAAAACTTAGATCCAAAGAATCTAGGGTTGTTATAGTGCTCAAAACCCTTCAGTGGTATCAGAGCCTAGGATGTTTTATGTTATATTGATGCAATTGTGTTATTTTCAAAGCTGAAAAAACTTCATTTTTTGCCTCTGACTGTTGGACTTGACGAGTCCCATGAGGGAACTCGATGAGTTGGTCCAAGTCGATGAGTCCATGTCGTGAACTTGACGAGTTGGATCATATGTTTGAAGTTTTTCCAGTTTCTTGGCCAGAATTGAATTATGATCATTACCACAAACTATTTTGTATCATAAAATTCGATCTTTCTGATATGGTAGTGATTATCCTCATCCAATTAAAAGACAATTACCAAATTTAATTTGATTATATGATAAGTTGATTATTTGTATTATTTGGTTTGAAAATTCTTGCTATATGAGTTGAATTAGGTCAAATTAGTAAGAGATAAAATTATATGATTATTTTATTAGTTTAAAATTTTGATCTAAAAGATTTTGAAGAGTTTCAAAATTCCCTTCAAGTTTTGGAATTTGAAAAGTATTAATTATGACACATTAAATTCTAAACCCTAGAATTTTAAGAGTCTAAAATTCAACTCTAATACTATTATAATATTATAAGCTTAATACTTATATATATATATATATATATATATATATATATATATATATATATATATATATATATATATAAGACAGTCGGTCTTACCGTTAGTAGGCCTCATTCACGAAGTTGGTCTATAAGGGGGTATAAGGAAATTGCCTATAAAACGGAGATTGAATGGGTGTCCACTCTCACCCACCGTGAAACATCCCAAAAATACAGACCAAAAATTTCGTTTTAAAATCATTTAAGAAAAACATAATTCATCAAACATCATAGTAAAGATCATAAGTCATGTATCTCAAATCATCATAACAAAATACCGTGTCAAAATATTAGAGTGGAAACATCCCAGGTTAAACAAATGGTGTGTGCACTACAATCATCCCGAGCTCCTCCTTTGAAACCGAAGTACTTGAAACCAAAACTGAAAACTGTAAGCACGAAGCTTAGTGAGTCTCCCCAAGCTACCACATGCCACACACAAAATCACATATTGGGCCTAGCCCACTGCATCGGGACCCACCTGGCATCGGGCCCCACCCGACATCGGACCAAAGTCTGGCATAACTTGGGTCTAGCCCAATGCATCGGGCCCCACCCAACATCAGACCAAAGTCTGGCATAACTTGGGCCTAGCCCACTTCATCGGGCCTGGACCGAAGTCCGGCATAACTTGGGCCTATCCCACTGCATTGGGTCCCGCCCGGCATCAGACCGAAGTCTGGTATACATAGCATATCAACAAGCATAACATAATCACATAAAAGCTAAACATCCCTAGAGCTTGCCCCGACATCAGACCGAAGTTCGGAACACATAACACAGAACATCTATTCCGCTGACAAAACCCTAGCTGCTAGATAAAGATTCCTGAATATGTCAACATCAAAATAACACCCAATTAATTATTGGGTCCCCAACACATATCCATAAGCCCATGCTTGGGGTAAAAGACTACTTTACCCTAACTTAGATTTACTCAAGCTCAAAGCCCAATCCAAAGGCCCAAAAGTCCAATAATGAACCAAGGCCCAACTATAGAAAATTGGGCCCAAACCCTTACATGGTCTTTCCTTAAGGCCCAACTATTTATTCTAGTCCAAACATTTGGCATTCTAATGGCCCAATATCATATAACCATCAAGGCCCAAATTAAGATGCTTAAACAGTTTAAACAGGAAGTCAGAGACTTTTGAAAGGTTTAAAGAGTTTAAACAGGAAGTCGAGAATCAATTGGGCAGGAACATTAAGATGCTTCGATCCGATCGTGGTGGTGAGTATCTTAGTATAGAGTTCCTCGACTATCTTAAGGAATGTAGGATTATCTCACAATTGACACCTCCCAGTACACCACAGTTGAATGGTGTGGCTGAGAGGCGTTATCGAACCTTATTGGATATGGTTCGTTTCATGATGAGTCGAGCTTCGCTACCAATCTCATTTTGGGGGTATGCCTTAGAGATTGTCGCCCATATCCTTAATCTGGTCCCTACAAAGAAAGTTGCCAAAACTCCTCATGAGATATGGACTGGTAAAGTTCCCAAATTAGACCACATCAAGATTTGGGGTTGCGAGGCTTTCTTGAGATGCGAGACTCATGATAAGCTCGAACCTCGAAGTGAGAGGTGTATTTTCATCGGCTACCCACAGAAATCCTTTGGTTACCTCTTCTACAGACCTAGTGACAATGTGTTCTTTGTAGCAAGGAGGGGTGTCTTGAGAGAGAGAGAGAGAGAGAGAGTTCATAAGCCAAGGAAACAGTGGGAGGCAAATTGACCTTGAATAAATTCAAGATTCAAGTGGTGAAGGAACTTCAAATCCTAGCACTCAAACTGCGGAAACTCCTGTTGAGCCAATTGACAAGTATGTACCTCTAAGGCGTTCCACAAGGGTTAGGAATGCACCTGAGCATTATTATGGTTTCCATATTACTGTGGAAGGTGAGACACTTATCAGTAATGAGACATTGGTAAGTCTAGATGAACCTAACAGCTATGCGGAAGCCATGGCAGACCCCGAGTCTGCTAAATGGAAAGAGGCAATGGACAGCGAGATACAGTCCATGTATGACAATCAAGTTTGGAACTTGGTTGACAATGTACCAGGTCGTAAGACAGTTGGGTGCAAATGGATCTTCAAGAAGAAGACCGACATGGATGGTAATGTACACACATATAAGGCACGACTGGTTACAAAGGGATTTTCTCAAACTCCGGGAGTTGATTATGATGAGACCTTTTCACTAGTAGTAAAGATTAAGTCCATTAGGGTTCTGTTAGCCATCCATGCATTTCATGATTATGAAATATGGCAAATGGATGTCAAAACTGCCTTCCTTAATGGAAGTTTGACTAAAGATGTTTACATGAGTCAGCCAGAGGGTTTTGTCAGTACAGAATACCTTAATAGAGTGTGTAAGATCGAGAAATCCATTTATAGATTGAAATAGGCAACTCGCAGGAATCTTTTCTTTGATGAGAAAGTAAAAGAATTTGGCTTTTCAAGGAGTGAAGATGAATCTTGTGTCTATGTAAACGCTAGTAGGAGTATAGTTAGCTTTTTGGTATTGTATGTGGATGACATACTACTCATAGGAAATGACATCCCAACCTTGCAGGAAGTGAAGTCCTGGTTTGGGAAGTGTTTCTCTATGAAAGACCTAGAAGAAGTTGCCTATATTCTAGGGATAAGGATTCTGAGAGACCGGAGTAAACGACTAATTAGACTTAGTCAGAGTACCTACTTGGATAAGGTACTGAAGAGGTTCAATATGCAAGATTCCAAGAAAGGAGAGTTACCCATCCAGAGTAACGCCAGACTGAGCAAAACTCAGAGCCCGAGTACTAAGGCTGAGATAGAATAAATGAGTCGAGTACCTTATGCTTCTGCAGTAGGTTCGATCATGTATGTTATGACCTGCACTCGACCTGATGTAGCCTTTGCTTTGAGCATGGTTAGCAGATATCAGGGGAACCCTGGCAAGGCTCACTGGACTACGGTAAAGAATATCCTCAAGTACCTACGGAGGACTAAGGACTGGGTCCTTACCCTCGGTGGGAGTGATGACTTGAGAGTTGTAGGGTATAGTGATGCTAGCTTTCAGACTGACAGGGATAATTTCCGCTCTCAGTCAAGCTGGGTCTTTACCTTAAACGGAGGAGTAATTACTTGGAAGAGTTCCAAGCAGGAGACAGTGGCTGATTCAACTTGCGAATCAGAGTATATAGTAGCAAATGAGGCAGCAAAGGAGGTGATATGGCTGAAGAACTTCATTGGAGACCTTGGAGTTGTACCATATATAAAGGAGCCAATGGAAATTTTCCGTGATACTGAAAGTGCAGTTGCCTTAGCCAAGGAACCAAGGGATCACGGGAGATCCATACACATCGACAGAAAATACCATTTCATCATACATCGAATAGAAGAAGGACTCCTCGTGGCAAAGAGGGTATCATCAGATGAGAACCCAGCAGATCCCTTCACGAAGGGACTGGGTAGGGTTAAGCATCTCCAGCATGTTCGGAGCATAGGGCTGAAGGATGATATTAGTTTTAGTAGTTAGATAATTTTGAAATTTGTAAAGTGTAATTGACATTTGATGATGAATAAAATTTGTGTTTATTTATGAGTAAAGTGTTGCTATCTTTTGTCAATCGTTTACTATATTTCTTTTGCATGTTTTGACTTCCAAAATAATTATGTTTGGTATATCATATTATTCGAATTCTCCACAGTCGGTCATATGTTGGAAGTAGGTATGAATCAAGACTGTCATGAGTTGGTTGCAGAGGTCAAAGTGTTGGACATGGCTACAACACTCATGAGTGCTCATAAGTTCTGAGCATTGGATTCAACCCACGCTCATTGGTATCACTTCATGGAATTTATCTCGAGTGATCGTGAGACGGTAATATCATATAACTCTTCAAACCTAAAGATATGACTTATTGCCTATGAGTTGGTTATGCATTGATCGTACGAAACCGCATTGGTAACTCGATGTTTTAAAACGTACTTTTGTGTGTGATTCAACAAGTAGTAGAATAAGCATATAAGTCGAAGTTTATATGTTCCTTCTTGGATTAGAAGTGATATCTGGGGCCCTCGATGATTTTGTTTCGACCTATGTACCGGGCCCAGTCAGAACTAAGTTGATGTGTTCAATTAAGTTCTTTGTCAACCAAATCGGAAATCGGGAAACAAATTGTTGGACAATAAGACATTGTTCCATGTATTTGTCCAGCTGATATCTAGAACAGAGGATTATATGATCACATATCTTAAATGGTGTATCATCATCTTCTCAGTTCCGAGAGACCTTGAAAGAGCTACGATTGATGATCGGTTCCTGAAGTCATACTTACAGATATAGTTATTAGACTTATCCAAGTGAGAGACTGTTGGATAAGGTGTCTAAGTCCATAACTATATTTGGTATGTACTTGACCCGACCCGGCATGGTCTATTTGGGTTGCATGGCATCATGCATTTGGATAGACTAAATGAGAGAAATAACACTTGTGGTTTATTAATACATTATAAGTTCTAATATATTAATAGTATTATTTAATTAGTATTGATCAAGAATTAATTTGGAATTAATTAAGTGATCAAAAGATGACTAATTAAATATATGGGTTGATTATGTAAATCATCCATACTTGTATATTGGACTAGATGCTCCCTGGATTATCAAGTTGGGTTAAACCCATAGGATGCTCCATGGATGTTGCATGGGAATTACAAACCCATGGGTCATGGAAATGAAGAGTCATGTAACATTAGGGTTTACATGGTGTAACCCTAGATGTGACACACTATATAAAGAACATGATGCACACCAAAATCGGTCACACTAAGAACAAGAGAGGGCAAGCCGATTTTTACAAGTGTTAAACATTCTCTCAAAGTTATTCCAAAGCATTTCGTGTTGTGTGAAACATTTGAGGCATCACACTTGGGGTGCTAGGCTCTCAAGGTTTTCTAGGGAGTTTAGGGCCTTTTTCTATCCTTCTTTGAGTTCTGGAGTTGTTGAGCTTGCCATGAAGTTGAGACTTCAGATCTGGACAATAGGAGGTCCCTTGAGCCCAAAGATCCAAGCTTTATCAAGCTAGTGGCAAGCTTTTATGCATCAAACCCTATATAGAGCTTGTTTTGGCATTTCGAGCCCTAGATGCCATGCATGGACGTAAAGCTTGCAGATTTATGTTGTATTTCAACACTGGGAGGCTAGATCTAGAGTTCGGGAACTTATTTATGCTTAGAATCGTTTGAATGAGAATTGGTTTAGAGGGACTCGACGAGTGCATGAGCCAACTCGACGAGTCAACTAGGGTTTTCCCCGATAGTCTGGCCGCGCTACAACTCAACGAGTTGATGAGACAACTCGACGAGTTGAGTTGGATTTTCCCGTTACTTCATAGAAAACGAAGGAACTCGACAAGTTGCATAGATGCACTCGACGAGTCGGGTCAACATGGACTGTTGACTCGGGTGTTGACTTTCGTTGACTTTTAGGGTTTGGTCAAGACATGAGTGAGGAGACCAAGGAGGGGTAAAATAGTCTTTCACCCATTCTGAGAGTGAGGAAAGAGGTTAGCCTAACTTGTAAGAGTTATAATTATAAAATGTTAATTAGAGATGATTATATTATGTAGGCGGAGTCTAGACTGTTCGTGGGGTACTAGATCTACTTGCTTACTTGCGAGGTGAGTCTTCTCACTATACTTACCTGAGTGGTAATACAGTGTGACTGGAGGGTCTTATATGCTTATACTGAGTTACGTGATATTATGCATTTGTCTTTGTGATTTATGATGTATATTATTCTGTGCTTTATTGGTAAGGATCGAAGGGTCCAACCCGAGTTGTGAGACCGGAGGGTCTTTACTGAGACACATGGACCGGAGGGTCTTTATGAGATATAGCCATTAGAGGCTAATTATTTGTGTGTAGTATTTTGGGGAACTCACTAAGCTTCGTGCTTATCGTGTTGTGTGTTATGTGTTTCAAACTTTCAGGTACTTCTTAGGATCGCGGGAAGGCGCCGGTTTGATTGTACACAAATGTTAGAGATTATATTTGAGGATTCTGGGATATTATCAGTTATTTTGTTGATTTGTATTTTGACAATTGATACATTGAAGGTTTTTGAGAAATGCGACATTGAGTTTTATGTGGTTTAAAAATAAAAAATTTTGTTTGAAATTTTAGACTGTTACATGATAGCTACTAGATACCAGGATTCTAGGGACCTCAGAACTTGCCAAAATATCCTAAGTACTAAGAGAATCTTGAACCAAAAGAAGTAGAATTTGAGAGAGAGTTGTAGAGTAGATGTGGGGATGGAAGGAGCACAAATGAGCTATTTATAGGCTGGAATCCAGACATGCGCACCATGCAAGGGCCATACGCACTGTACACATGGTCGATGGGGCTCCTTAGGTGTGCTGACACGTGTCTGGTTCTGTGTGGGGCGATGTGGCTGGCTTTTAGAAGGTTGTGCGTGAGGCGCACATGCATGCAACGAATCTCAAACTTCAAAATCGCATAACTTCTTCATATGAACTTTGTTTTTGATGTTTGTATATCTACGTGTAGCTATCAACGGGATCTACAACTTTCATTTAGACTCTGTCGGCTAATTTTGACTTTATTTATTTCACACATGCTTAGATTGTTAAAGCCCGTATAAAATGCATAACTTTGTCATCCGACGTCCATTTTCGACTGTCTTTATATCGTTGAGCTCCTATTAATGAGATCTTCAATTCGTATTTAGATCATTTCGGCTAAAAATCAACCGATCTAAAATTCGATTCCTGAGTTGTATACCGTTATGATGAATCTTAGAAAAATCATAACTTCCTCTCATTAATCAAATTCGGACGTTCCCTATACGCACGCTCTCGGTTTGATGTCTACTACGATTTTTGTTTAGATCGCTAAGGCTAAAAAGTAACCTAAAATTTTTTACTTTTTACGACGCGTGTTGCCGAATCGGGTCGAATCGCGAAACTTCAATGAATCATAACTTTTTCGTTATAAGTCCGATTTAGACGTTCCTTATATCTCCGGAATCCTTGTTACGACTACTTCAACTTTCGTCAAGGATATTCGTCGTAATTTTTATTTTATTTAGACGTATATTTTATTCTTATTTTATTATATTGCTATAAACACGTATACTACAAATAATTACACATAGAACACATAATTCCTCTTTATTATATCAAATGTGTTACAATTGTTGACCCTAACTATTACACCATCTTATTAATTGTCTAACAGAAAACACTGGCGTTACAAAATCTGTTACTACATTCCATTTTATGTCAAAGGTAATTTAATAAACATAATGATGCTATTTTATCCCCATTCTAGCATAGTAACAGAGCAATAACTACAATATCATCTAATCATAATCTTACTAAACTCTTATTTTATAATAATACAAGAGTTAGATGTGTTGAATCTCTCCTTAATTTATGTCCTAATGAATTAATCATAAGAGAAAAGTCACCAGCAAAGAACGACTCTTTTAATTACCACCTGATAAGAAAATTAGAAACGTGGTTCAATAGATTTATAGATCGTTTCATAAAATAAATGAGTATGCTCACATTATGGCTTTTGTGTCTTCATGTTTTGAACCTCCTTCACATGGCAGCAAATTTACATACATGGCGCCACCTCTTTCATACACAAGTGATATTCATAACAATTAGTTTTAGGTTCTGACTAATTAGATTAATTAAAAACAAACATGGAAACACGACATTCAGACTTTTAGGTAGAACCAAAGGAGTAAACCAATCACACCGTATAGATTGGACTCTTACTCTCCCAAATACGTGTTACCATCGGAGGGTTATGAGAGTTAGGTGCAATAAGGTCAATCCATTTTATGTCAAAATAGTTATACTATTTAAGGGAAATATGGTTAATCTATTTCATTTTCAAAATTAAAATGATTATAAAATCAAGAACCTGATTAATTTTTTTTAAAAAAAAATTGGACAAATATACTATTTTAAAAGTTAAAAAAGGTAAATACGATATTTAGATTTAAGGATGGACAAATATGATATTTTGATACAACATATACGAAATTCACCATTTCTAAAAAATAATTAACTAAATTTGTTAAAGTATTTCAGAGCTTTTTGCTAAATATTATGTAAAATGGCTTTTTGACTTCTAAGTTTTTTGTTTAAAAGAAAAACCTTAAGTTGGTATTATGGTATATTTTTTGTTAAAAATTAAAATCTAAAAACTTTTAAATAGATGTGTTTTGTTAGGTTTAATCCTTAAAACATTGTACAACAACGTTGTCATGATATTTTGTGACAATCAAAATCAGATGTAAACCATAGCCAAATCATTTCCTTAATTTAAGGAAACTCATTATTTGTATAAACAATTACTTCGCCCCCTTTATCTGTTTATTAATACACTTTTAATAATTTGTCGTATATGTATGGTAACAAGTAATACTTTAGTGTTTTGCTAAATCAAACGATTCACGAATTGGTATAATCATAATGACATGCTTTTATTAACTCATCTAAGTAATTTGGGTATTTTTATCATGAGAAATTAAATTACCTCCTATATTTTATGCCTACAGTTTAATTTCTCTTTTATCATCGAATGACTCATTTTCTAATGCAATAATAAATTTAACATCTTTATAATATTAAATTTGAGATACCATGGTACTAATATCCCCATTTTGCTTTTATGCACAAGTTATAAAGTAATTTTATAACTTGGAAGGGAGTAAGTAAAGGCGAGTTGTGGGATCCAATGTTGAGAGGATCAGGCCATTACTAAAAATATTTAGTACTATTTTATTGACCTTTAAAAAAAGTCAGCAAAAAGACGTGCAACAACAACAACTAAAAGCAAAAAAAGAAAAGAAAGAAGTAAAACAAAAGGAAAATGATCGTTTCACTTTTGCTTTTCCAATTCGTGAAACGTTTGATTCAACAAAACACTACTTGTTACCATACATGTACGACAAATTATTAAAAGATGTAATAATAAACAGATAAAAAGGCTTAACTGTAATAGATAGCAATATATTTTCATTTTATTATCGACTTATTGTGCTTTTACTTCAATTTCTACAATTTTTTTGTAAATAAATAAAAAAAAAAAAAAACCTTCTATCTTACCAGCATATTGTAGGTTTTTTTTTTCTGTTGATAAAATACCCAAGCAATCATTTTTGAAAATTATAGTGACCAATGAAATATAATTGCGATGAATGATGAATCTTTCTTGTTGAGGTTAGTATGGTCAATTAGTACCATCATGCACTTGAATGAATGCATAAATGCTACCAATGAAATATAACTGCGATGAATCTTTCTTGTTGAATGGATTTTTATTTTGTGTTGACTTTTGTACATATATCAAGTCATGGTTGTAGAGTAACATAGACATGGGTTGACCAAATTGCCATAAAAAATAGCTCTCTCTCTCTCTCTCTCTCTTCTAATGTACTTTCTCGATCAAATTGCCATAAAAAAATCATAGACAAATTCTTAAGCATCGTGAGAGTTTTGCAATGTTACTTGGTTAAATATTAGTAGTGACTGTTTCTAGTATATGCAACTCTCTATCTTCTTTGGTAGATAACTAATCGATTTTCATTTAGATGTCTAATATAGGTTTTATGTGTGTTTTAATTGACACTATTAAGCTAAAAGCTAAAAGTAACATGAACCAAAACTCCCTAATAACTTCAAAAGAACACCAATTAGAATCCAAAAAGAAAGCAAGGCTATACATACACCTTGTCAGAAATTCAAATCAAATCAGCAACATTTGAAGGCAACTCCTCAACAACCACATTATAAAACTTCTGAACATCCGATAACATCTTGGCATCATCCAATGTCACAAAATTAATCGCAACACCTTTTCTTCCAAATCTCCCACTTCTTCCAATCCTATGAAGGTAGTTTTCAGGTTGGGTAGGAAGGTCATAATTGATAACAAGTGAAACCTGTTGGACATCAATACCCCTGGCCAAAAGGTCTGTAGTGATTAAGACACGTGAGGATCCAGACCGAAACTCCCGCATGATTATGTCACGCGTGTTCTGGTCCATGTCACCGTGTGTAGCTGACACTGTGTGGTCCCGGCTTCTCATTTTGTCAGTCAACCAGTCAACCTTCCGGCGAGTGTTCACAAAGATGACACTTTGAGTGATTGCCAGGGTTTCATAAAGATCACAGAGTGTTTCGAGTTTCCAATCTTCCTTTTCAACATTCACATAGAATTGTTTGATTCCTTCTAGGGTTAACTCATCTCTTTTCACAAGAATCCTCACTGGTTTGTTCATGAACTTTCTTGTGATCTCAAGTGCCTCTGGTGGCATTGTTGCAGAGAACACCCCAACTTGAACCTTTGGTGGAAGCAGCTGGAAGATGTCGTAAATCTAAAAAGAAACAAACCCGTTATTCAGATGATAATTAAGAATCAGATAAAGTAATCAAGATTTGATTTTTAGTAAAGAATTAGAAATCAAACCTGATCTTTGAAACCCCTTGAGAGCATTTCATCAGCTTCATCAAGAACAAACATCTTAATGTAGTCAGACCTTAAAGACTGTCTACGCAGCATGTCAAACACACGTCCAGGTGTCCCCACAACAACGTGGACCCCAGCTGAGAGAATCCTCTGGTCCTCGCGTACAATGGTCCCACCTACACACGCATGGACTTTGACACCAAGGTAATCCCCAAGGGCACGCATGACTTTTTCAATCTGTTGTGCTAGTTCACGTGTAGGTGCCAAAACCAAGGCTTGACACTCCACCATATTGTAGTCAAGTTGTTGAAGGATACCAGAGCAAAAAGTTGCTGTTTTTCCTGTTCCAGATTGAGCTTGTTGAATTACATCTAGGCCCTTGGTGAAGGGGACAATTCCCCTTTGTTGAATTGCAGATGGTTTCTCAAAACCTACATAGAAGATTATTATTATCTCCATTGTTCAAACAAATTGTGAAAGTAAACAAGGATGAAAAGTCAAACTTACCATATGCATAGATGCCTCTTAAAAGGTTTTCTTGCAAACCCATAGCATCAAAACTATCATAAACCTCATCATATGATGTGAAAAAGTCAAGTCCATCAGATGAAAGCCTGTATAATAAATAAATTATTAGCATATGAAAGATTAACCTTGCTAATTTCTCATATTCAATTAGCAGTTGGATTATAGGAGGAGGGACACTTACAGCTCGTTCATCTTTGAATCAAATTGACCCACATCAAAATGAGATCCTTCATGAACCATAGTCGCCATGACTGCAATAATAACAGCGATAATCACTCTTAAGCAAAAGAAACAATATTAAACACAAATCTCCTTTTTCCCCAAAATACATCTTCTCAGATAACGAAAGGCAGATAAAAATAGTTAGCACCAAATTATACATTAACTCTAATTTTTCCTGTTTCTTCACAAAATTCTACACTAAACCTAGTAAAATTTGTTTGAAGCGAGTTGCATGAACTCACACGTCACGTAAAACTCTCTCATTACATTCTCCGACTAACATAACAATTTTCTCTGGTAGTTTGAAAAGCAAACATCTAACGCTCGGATTATCATACCAGCTTCCCACACTTCAATTTTCTTTGGTAATTATCTCAATCTAAATCTAGAACAATGGTATCATAAATTCCTGTAACATAACCTCAATCTCCTCCAGAATAGGCTTGCAACTAATATACGAACTCGAAAAAAGGAACAAGCTTCTATCGCTCGTTAAACTAAACCAAGAGCATCATTCACATGCAGATATATAGATTGATATATGTAAAAGCAGATTGAATAATAAAAAGCCGAATGAAATCAAGTTACCTTGTGAAATTGACGAAACTGATCGGAAGATTTGAGTAAACGATTGTGTATGGAAGGTTTTAGGGTTTATCAAAGCCCTAAAGAAAGTGAGTGTTTTGTTTTCTTTGTGGAATAAAGAAAATAAATGTTTACCAATTTATAGAAGAGACGGGTTGTATCAATAAGGAAACTTTTATTATTTCATTTTACATGAGTTTACCATTTTACCCTTGGTTAGTTGGTTATATTGTTTCGGAGAGGGGTTGTATGAATAAGGAAACTTTTGCTATTTTAATTTACTTGATTTTACCTATTTACCCTTGGTTTTATTGTTTTGGAGAGGGATTGAGGTATCCTATGATGTTTCAATCTCAGTGTAACAATTCGACTGGAGTATTATAGTTTATAGTATTATATTTATCCAATTCAACAAGAATTTTTCCTTATGTAGGAAGTATTTGATACAAATTATTTGTTTATTTGAATTCAAGTAATCAATTTAACATATACATCTCATCAAAAAGAAAGGGTTATATGAAAAAAATTCAAAATCTATTAATTGAGAATATTCATAAATCTTTTCGTTTTTAACAATTCTGTAATGAAATAATATAAGCACTGGGATCAATTAATCACGACAACTTTATTAGATTATTAGATATTAGACTAGTATTATCGTTATTATATTTATCTTGTATATCAAGTTTTCTTGTGCATCAAGTTTAGCCAAGAAGACTTTGTTTATCAACAAGTTTCTGGCATTATCTAATACAGACAATTTCTGGCAAATTTAAGAATTTGTGTCATTGTCTGTCTTAGTAGATGGTCTACTAAGTCATGAAAATACAAATACAGGTTGTTTAATTTGATTTTATAAATAGATTTTTTAAAGTTCGGATACAAATAATATTTAAATAAAATCATTTTATTTATTTATCCTCAAATAAAAATAGTACCTATATATTAGAATATTGGATTTCTTTTATGAAAAAGGTAAAAATTTTAGATATTTTTTCATTTATGATTGTTGAAGATGGTTGTTGAAACAACCCAAAAGTTATTTAATTCCGGAGATGGTCATTGAATCTATCTAAAAGTCATGTAAATGTTTTAGACCGATCCAAAGATATAGTGGGCTCATGAGGTAAAGAAAAAATGGGTCTCTAAAGTTTAAAATAAACAAACCGTTATAAAATTCACTATTAATATTAAAAAACAAAAATATAGCCATAACATTATAAAAACAACTAAATGAAAAATAGTTTTCCTAGCATTTTTAGATAATTTTATTTTTTTCTTTATATATATAACATATATTCTAAGAATTTTAGGTCTCTTAAAAACATTGACCCTATACAACTGCCCGTGTTGCTCACCGTCTAGACCGGGCTTGTGTTTCATATAAATATAAATAAAAGTTAATACATCTAATAATTGCATAGAATGTGTTTAGACTCTCAATGTATATGTTTGATGTTGAATCTGTTAAGACTGTTCCATTAAAATTGAATCAAATATGGTTCTTATATTTATTTCTTAATTTTGATTATTCCATGTTATGTAAAAAATAGCTATTGAATTCCCAATTTTTAATCAAGGAACGATATCTATTTTTTAATGAGAATCAATTTTTTCTTATATTATTTTGTAATGTGGAATATTTTCCTTATGGGATCAATACATTTTTATGTTATTTAGTACTATATACAATAGTTTTATGTTTTAATTAAAAAATATACTAAAATAAATATCTTAATCATTCAGTCAATAAGTAACAAACATTCTTATGCTATTCAATATGATTCATAATAACAATGTTATAAGTAAACAACTAAAATAAATATTAAAGAAAACTTTATATCAAATGAAATACTAAACAAAATCTTTAATATTTTAATCATTCAATCGATAAGTAATAAATATTTTAGTATAATTCATTGTCATTGTGACAATGTTATAAATAAATAAATAAAATGCAAACAATAATAAAAAATGATCCGGATATAGATGAAGGTGAAAGTTTTATATATTTTAAAATGACAAAGATAATTAAATAATGACTAAGATATATATGAAGGTGAAGTTTTTCTATATTTAAACAAAAGAAATGTTTACAATCTAAAACCAAAAAAAAAACAACATATATCACCAAATTGAAAAACAAAAGTGACAAAACATCAGAAAAAACAAAGCAAAAAAAAACCTATGTCAACCCTACGATCTTTCATCCACTCGTCAAATAAAGTTATCAATTAAAGACCAAATAAGCTTAGTATGAAGTGTGAGTGACTTGCAAAATAATTTTATCATAGATGTGCTTGAAGATACCATGTAACAACGAATAATCTCCAATATGTGCATGTGCTCATCATAAGCTTGTATGTTATTTCTAACAAAGCTACTGAAGCATTTCTTCGTTTGAGATCATGTGTGATGTCTTTATTAATGGAAAAATAACTTCTTTGTTTGATAAGAACCGAAAGAATATATGAGATGATATGAAGAAAATGATTATACATTAAGGATAAACAACTTGTTTATATAGTAACCAATTAGGTAAAGTCTATTATTGTCATATATTGAAATAAAAGTGAAAGAGACAAATTCACTTTCAAATGAAATTTTTACATATATAATTATAACATGAGGTTACAATTAACTGGTTAATTGATTTGCAACCAGTTTCCCCATAAAAAATGAGTGATTGCAATAGATATGTATTGAGAACCAATTTCCCTATAAAAGTCAGATAGTTGCATTACATGGATGTTGAGAAGTTTCCACATTACATATTCGTATTCCATGCATTGATGGTCCGTACTTGCAGTTCTTTACTATTTATAGTGAAACCAACGAATGAACAATATTGTCTTTATCTTAAATAACTCTTAGTTTTATTAACACTTATAATAGAAATTATAAAAATAAATATGTGTAAACAACACACAAAGTACCAATATTCATTACATAGTATAAGAAACTAGATACAGTTAAGGCTACTTGCAAACATCATTCATCCAAGTGTACCTAAACTATATAAAAACTTAAAACGTATTTATGCACGTAACATACAATTTGTATTACATAAACAAAGGTTCTTTTAATAACTGTGGTCAACAAAGTCAAATACCATGATAGAGATGATCATTATTAAATATTCTTATAGTTGCAGTGCAAAATAAATGTTAAATACTTTGCTTTTGATCACCAGTATTTGGATTGTGGTCAACATAGTCAAATACCATTATATTTGAGTAAATGTTCAAAAGACATAATGAAGCCGAAAGGGTCAATTTGATAATGTTAGATGATTCATAAGGAAAGACTTATTGAAGAAGATAAAGGTTAATGAGATATTGATTGATAATTCACAAAAGGAAAAACTAGCTTGAGAGAATAAATTTTATGAAATGAGATCTCATGATATGACCAAAAGAAAATTGTACAAGCATTTGTTAGATTCAATGTAAATTATTCTATGTTCGAGGGTAGATCTAAAACCTTGTTCTTTGAGGTAATTTCCAAGGTATCTCTCCAGTGTTGTCTGTAAAATGAGGATATGTAAAAATCCTTTAACATCCCCCATTAGTTTGATCTTATCTTCAGAATCTTTTATGGTGTTATTGAAAGTATCTTCAATATTTTTCCCTTCCGACGACTTAATGTACACATGATGCCTCCACAATGAAGAAGAGCATTGATTGTGATGTTTCATTTGGACTAAAACCCAAAAATCAAAACTAATAAACTAAAGAGATGGATAAACTGAATAACATACGTTAACACCTCATCAGGGTCGGCTATACATTATGAAAAACTAAGCAAGGGCTTAGGGCCCCCAATTTCAAAGTTTATTCTGTTATATATATGTATATATACGTATTTTTGGGGATATAAAGACAAGTTGAAGCTTGGCTTGGTGGTAAAAGTATTGGTTTATAAAACTAAAGGTCTCAAGTTCAAAACCCTTTGCTTACTTAAAGTCCCCCAATTTTTTGGTTGACTTAATTAGTTGAGCCGCCCATGCACCTCATTTATACACACCCAAAAGGTTGCTTACAATGCAACTGAAAGATCAAAAGCTGACATTACAGATCTAAACAATTCACCCTTAAGATCTTCCTAAAGGATGAGGCCATAACAAAGATTTGTTGATTGATGACGTGCCTGAGTAGGGCGCCCCGGTGAAAGGCTCGCGCCCGCCAGGGACACTCCAGGCGTCAAGACAAAGGATACGGTCAAGCGATAAGGCAAAGGATCAGAACATTACCGCCGGAGCCAATGGCAGTACTCTGACAGATACAGGCGCACAATCCTCCAATCAGCACATCTGACCTTGTACCCTAAAAGCGATCTTGTCTCGTACGGACGAGCAGGGTTGCTAAGTATAAAAGGACGCACTCGGGTGCCCTAAAGGTAAGCACTCTTCACCAAGCTATTCTTACCAAAAACACCTCAAACTTCATCTAACTTGACCGTCGGAATGTTCTTCCGGGAGCCTCCTCCCGGGAAGCGGCTGATGGCGATTTTCTCTTGTGAACTTGCAGATACCTTCTAGCGCCATACCAAAGATCGAGCCAGAACAGTGAAGCAAGATTACATCATTAATATATATATATATATATATATATATATATATATATATATATATATATATATATATATATATATATATATATATATATATATGTTAGAGAAGATTTTGTTATGGGTGAAGAATGGTATAATAGAATAGTCTATTTATAATATTCATTTTTAATTAAATTGATTGCAAATGGAATAATAATGTGTGAGACTCGATGTTATATTAATGATGGTAGGTGATTTGATTGTTCATATAGCTTTGTAGTGTAAACAATTGGATTATAATGAAGGGAAGTGATTTATCATTATTTGTTTTATATAGGATATAGATTGTGTGAGCTCACATTATAGACCTAAACACAGTTAAGGATTATATTACTTTGGTGGCAAGGTTTTAACAGTTAATCATTTATGTAACATCCCCCTCTGGCACGTATCACAATATTGTCCGCTTTGGGCCACTCGGCACAAGGACTTCCCAGGGGGTCACCCATCCTGGTACTACTCCCGCCCGAGCACGCTTAACTGTAGAGTTCTTATGGGATCTGCTGCCCTCACGGCTTTAAAACGCGTTGTGTTAGGGAAGGTATCCACACCCTTTATAAGGAATGCTTAGTTCTCCTTCCCAGCCGACGTGGGATCAGATCTAACCCACTCAAAGTGGGTTAGATCTGATCCCACATCGGCTTTGAAGGAGAACGAAACATCTCCTTATAAGGGGTGTGGATACCTTCCTTGTCACAATGTGTTTTAAAGCCGTGAGGGCAGTAGATCCCATAAGAACTCTACAGTTAAGCGTGCTCGGGCGGGAGTAGTACCAGGATGGGTGACCCCCTGGGAAGTCCTCGTGCCGAGTGGCCCAAAGCGGACAATATTGTGATACGTGCCAGAGGGGGATGTTACAATTTATATGCACTAAAAACCCAAAAGATGGGAAATGAGTCTCTTTGTGTCATGATTATTTACAAATATATGTTTTCTTTTTAAATATAACAATAACATTGTTGTTAAATTTGATATAATAATTTTTATACTAAATTCATACAATATATTGATTATTTTGAATTATATGATAATATATACATCTATTATAACTTCATAATCTCAATCGTTTGAATGACTTCTACCCGTGAGTTACACATGGATAAAATTGAATATAATATATGGTTTAATGTTGTTTATAGTTGTTATTATTAATTAATTTTTTTAATTTTATTTGTGTAATGTTTTAATTTCTATCATTATAATTATTTAAAACATCAAACATTGTTTTTTGATTTTAAAGGTAACAATATAATCATTTTTATAGAGTTATTTTTAACTATTGTTATTGTAAATTATTTTAAGCTACTTATTTGGAAACTTTAACGATTAGAAAAATTCATTTAGGAAATATTTTAGTTAAATTGAGATTGCAATTTAGTTTTTTTGAATTTATCACTATAATTTATAAATTTTAACTATTTACAAAATATTATTTGGTTTTTTTAGTGGAACTGAAATTTATATTTAAGTTGACATTATAATGCACAGAAACACCTATATAGTTGAAGTATATACAAATATATATATTTTTTTAAAATATAACAATAACGCTGTTGTTAAATTTGATATAATAATTCGTATACTAAATTGATATAATATATAGATTATTTTGAATTATATGATAATATACACATCTATTATAGCTATATAATCTCAATCTTTTGAATGATTTCTACCCGCGACTTACACATGAATAAAATTAAGTATAATTTATGGTTTAATATTATTTATAGTTGTTATTATTGTTACCTAATTTTTTAAAATTTATTTGCTTAATGTTTTAATTACTATCATTATAATTATTTAAAATATCAAACATTATTTTTTGATTTTAAAGGTAACAATATAATCATTTATATAGAGTTCTTTTTAACTATTGTTATTGTAATTTATTTTAAGCTACTTATTTGAAAATTTTTAACAATTATAAAAATATAATTACAAAATATTTTAGTTAATTTGAGATTACAATTTAGTTTTTACATTTATCACTATAATTTATTAATTTTAATTTACAAAATTATTTAGTTTTTTTAAGTGGAACTGAAATTTATATTTAAGTTGATATTTATATTTATGCTCACAGTTTAAGTATTTTGTCCAAATTATTCAAAATTTATAGCTTTAAATTGATAATGGTTTAAATTTAACATCATATTAAATATAATAAATTAAGTATAATATGCTAAAAGTAAAGACATAACTTTATAAGTAAAAACAAAAATATTATTTTAAAATTGAAATTTAGTTTATTTAACTTTATTAACCAACTTATAATCATTATTAGAAAGACACAACAATTTATCACTTTTAACTATTTAGAAAATATTATTTGGGTTGTTTAAGTTAAACTAAAAGGTATATTTAAGTTGACCATGTAATGTTATATTTAAATTATTAATTTAAGTATTTATACAAATTGTTCCAAAATTGTATCTTTAAAATGATAATGGTTTACATCCAACAATATTTTAAAAGTAATAAATTAAGTATAATATGTTATAAGTTAAAAAACATAACTTTATTAGTAGAAGTAAATATATTATTTTAATATTGAAATTTAGTTTATATATGATTACATTTTAGGTTTGATATTTATTTAACCTAATTAACCAAATTATAATTATTATTAGAAAAAATTGAAAAGTCATGGAAGTTTCAAATGAATGTGGTGAAAAGAAAAATAGATACGAGTTTCAAATGAATGTGGTGCAAGGAAAAATGTTTCCTTTATAAGTATACTAGGCGAATGCCCGCGCGTTGCGCAGAAACTCATATATAGTTGACGACTTTACAAATATATGTTTCTTTTAAATATAACAATAACGTTGTTGAATTTGATATAATAATCCCTATACTAAAATGATATAATATATTGATTATTTTGAATTATATGATAATATATACCTCTATTATAAGTGCATAATGTCAATCGTTTAAATGATTTCTACCCGCAAGTTACACATGAATAAAATTAAATATAATATATGGTTTAATGTTATTTATAGTTGTGTTATTTTTAAATAAATTATTAAAATTTATTTGATTAATGTTTTAATTTCTATCATTATAATTATTTAATACATGAAACATTGTTTTTTTTTATTTTAAAGGTAACAATATTATCATTTATATAGAGTTATTATTAAATATTGTTATTGTAAGTTATTTTAAGCTACTTATTTGAAAACTTTTATCGATTATAAAAATATATTTAGGAAATACTTTAGTTAAATTGAGATTGTAATTTAGTTTTTGCATCTATCACTACAATTTATCACTTTTAAGTATTTACAAAGTATTCTTTGGTTTTTTAAGTGTAACTGAAATTTATATTTAAGTTAACACTGTAATGATATATTTAAATTAACAGTTTAAGTATTTTTTCCAAACTGTTCAGAAGTTGTAGCTTTAAACTAATAATTGTTAACAACAACAACATTTTAAATTTAATAAATTAAGTATCATATATTAAAATTTACAGACATAACTTTCTAAGTAAAAGTAAAGATATTATTTTAAAATTGAAATTTAGTTTACTTATGATTAAACTTTAGGTTTGATACTTATTTAACCTTATTAACCAACTTATAATCATTATTAGAAAGAAGCTACAATCTATCACTTTTAACTATTTACAAAATATTTTTTGTGTTGTTTAAGTTAAACTAAAACTTATATTTAAGTTGACCCAATAATGTTATATTTAAATTAATAATTTAAGTATTTTATATAAGTTGTTCCATAATTGTATTTTTATAACGATAATGGTTTACATCCAACAACATATTACAACCAACTAATTAAGAATAATATTTTAAAAGTTAAAAAACATAACTTTATAAGTAAAAGTAAATATATTATTTTAATATGTAAATTTAGTTTATATATGACTATACTTTAAGTTTGATATTTCTTTAATATTATTAATCAATTTATAATTATTATTAGAAAGAAATTGAAAAGTCATGGAAGTTTCAAATGAATGTGGTGAAAGAAAAATGATGGGAGTTTCAAATGAATGTGGTGAAAGAAAAAATGCATCATTTATAAGTATATAAAGATAATGATAATGATGATAATGATATAATGGTGATAAGTTCCTTTATTTGAATATAAGTAATCTATTATTAACCCAAAATCAATAAATATATTTGCATCTTATATCAACCAAAAAGTCGAAAACATCTTTCCATCCTTTTTCAAACTAGTATTCATATATCATCTGGTTTCTTCTTGTTGGTCCTAAAACACGATTCAACCAAGCAATAATAATAACACAATCAAATTCTTTGAAACTAAAACCTTATTATTAAGAATTTGTGTTGTAGAATACAAGAGATATTCAAATAACGACCTTTGATTAAGAAAACACTCTTAATCGAGAATTTTCGCAAAGAAAGTTATTGAATATATATAACCAAAGACCTATAAACCCTAGCTTAACAAACAAGCTAGGTATATTCAAATAGTGAATCCCTAAAGATCATGGAGTCTTTAGTTATATGGAAACTCTATCTTCATATGATCCTTATCACAAATAATGGATCTGTCTTTCAGCACAAGAGTTCTTCATGTTGTCGGATATTTAAACATATATAATGAGGTTGTCAACGTCAACACTTTCTGAAACCATCAGTTGTTGGGTTTTTAATCAAAAACTAGTTTCAAAAACATAATATATATAGGCAACGGAAGACTTGATCATTTGAATAACATAAAACAAGTTTATAACCCCCCCCCCCCCCAGGATCTTCTTGCAAAGTTTGGAAAGAAAAACAAGCACCAAAGAAGAAGATGGAGAAAATTACAACTTGTGTAGTTCTTTGGATCCTCTTGGGAGGCTTGGAAGTTGATGGAGAATGATGAACTAATATCAACTTGATGTAGAATGCTAGTTCTTTTGTATAAAACTCTTAAGACACTTAAGCTTTATGTTATCAAAATAAGAACATTAAGAGAGCGTCAAGAAGCAAGTAATCTCCATGTGTTCTTAACAAAACTAGAGAGAGTGAGATGAAGAGAACGAATTTTGAATTTTGCATGAGTTAAGACAAGAGAATGAAAGCCTCACTTTATATAGAAAGTCTTTGGTCCATAAGTTATTAACACTTTAAGAACCCATGCCCCTAAAGCCTATGTGTTCCTTATGTTTCAAGCCATGCATTTCTTTCGAATGAATTAATTAAAAGACCATCACTCGTTATTTTAATTGTATTGCCCATGCTTGTATTTTTAGAGGAGTGTTCATTTCATTAAACAAATGAAGAACTCAAACTCTCTTTTGTCTAGCCATATTTCAAAATTATAAAGGTAAAAGAAGACAAAATCCTTTATATTTTATTAACCAAGTTTATAAAATATAAACTTTAACTTTTTGGTAAAAGACAAAAGAATTTATCTAGTCCAAAATATTATGCATGACGTATTAATTCATACCATATGAATTACATGATGTTACTTGCTAATGAAATTATTATTTCCTAGAAATAAATAATTTTCAATTTAATTATAAGCGTTTATTGAATATTTATTAAAATCATTTCTAATAAATAATCAATTATATCAAGTTGTTGTTAGTGTGACCCTTTAGTATAATATGTTAATTAGAAATATCACTTTAATACGATTCTTGAGCATACTAGATCTTTCATCAGTGGCATTGGCAGCAACAATGGCATCGACAAATTTGACTGACTCAACAATTTCCCCATATTTAATGATGTCAACACTATTCTATACTAAAGAAAGAACTCTTTAAAATATTTACAAAAGTACACATAATACAAAATACACACTTATACAAGAAATCCTTCAGTTATAATATACCTTGCACATGTTGCATACTCTTCACCTTCACTTAAGATCTCATGCTTGACATGAACAAACTTAGGATTGTCTCTCAACTCTCTTTTCTTCTCTTTTTCATTTTTACATAAAACAAACTATGAAACCCTCTAGCAATTTCACACCCATACACAATTCTCTTGGCTTGAACAAATGAGTAGTAAGAGTTCTTGGAAAATATAAATTTATCATAAGGAACATAACCCCATTCCTATCTTTGTTGAAGATTCCAAACTCAGGAGAGTCAACTGACTTGTAACATTCAAGAACTATACCCATAAGTAACCTATTGTTGATATCTAAAGATCCATATGGAAGTAGTACATCCAACGACTCGTTAATTACATCTTGAGCTTGTCTTATTTTCCTTGAAATTCTTGAAGAAGCTTTTTTAGGAACAACTTATACCAAATTCAACTTTTGCATCTTTTAATCTTCTTTGTCAATGCTAATTCTTAGCTCTTAATATAGTAGTTCTCCCTATTCACCTTTGTAAGAAGAAGTAATATATGGTATTTCTCCCTATTCATTGTATCCATATTTCACCAAGTCAAAAACTAGCAGTTGCTCTAGAAAGGCATATGTACCCCTAGCTCGAGTTAGATGTACAATCAAGATTCTACAACCTTTATTGTAACGTTGATTTTCGCATTTCCAATAGAACTCAATACAAACCGTCGTTTATAAAAATTCTATGCTGAGATAAATTAATCTTCATAAACATGTAAGAAACGTTAATACGATTTTCGTACATATATAGAACACCCGAATCCGACTTCGTATGAAGAAGTTATGCTTCTTCAAAGTTTCGTGATTAAATCGTCACAGCTTTGCCTACCATAAAATGTGAATTTTAGATAGGTTTCTTATTATCCGAATAAATTTAAACAAAATTCGTAGTAGCCGTAAAACTGAGAGAATGCATACAAATAACATGCAAATCTGACTTCGCATGAGGAAGTTATGATTTTTAGAAGTTTCGGTATAATAGTATGTGACATAGAAACCGAAATCAATATCAGTCGATTTGTTAGGAAAAAAAATCTAAACAAGAGTCGAATATCTTGTTAATAAGAGTCCTTCTATATAAAGACAGTCGAAAACGGAATTCATATAGACAAGTTATGATTTTAAAACAGAGTTTAGTAGTCTAAGCCTGTTAAAAAATATATCTTTAAAAATAAAGCGATAATTAGCCAACGGATTAAACGAAATTTGTAGATCTCGTTGATAACTACATGTGGATATAAAGAACGTAAAAACATAGCTCGTATGAAGAAGTTATGAAATTTAGAAAATCTGCTAAATTGCATGCCCAGGCGTACGTGCAGACAAGGTGTGCGCGTAGACAAAGCTTACGGTGTGTGTCTGACACACCACCAGGAAAGTGACACATGGCACCCCTAGGCACCAACCAAGTGCGCGGCATACCTGGTAGGTGAGCACGGCGCACATCCTCAAAAAAATGCCTATAGATACCAGATTTTGCCTTCATTCTCCCTCACACCTAATCCTTTCTCTCTATTCTTTGTCTGATATGATTTCTAGAGTTTTTAGGGAGTTTAGAAAGTTTCACTTTAGTGAAACTCTAGAGTATCATAGGGCAGGAATTAGAAGCTCTCGGGTCGATGTTATGCCAGCGTAAAATCTCGGTTTTCGCTAGAAACTCTCTGTAAGTTAGGCTACACTTACTATGCATTAAGTGTAACCTATATTTGTATCCATAGTCGTTGTTATGAATGTATAAGTAAGATATGTCAGTAATTCCAGTTATAATGATGATTGATCTACTTACGGTAGATGTGTGTAGAATGATCATGTTGGCTTGGTTGTTGGATTTCAGAAAGGTTATATGTCGAAATGCTCCTAACTCCTAACTGTCTGGCATGGCTAACCCTTTTTATGATAGAACTCTCGGTATTCATTGGGATTAGTGAAAGATTTAGATTTCATTATCAGATTGTCATAGGGATTAATAATGTTATAGTATTATAGGTTAATACTTGTTAGGCGCATTACCTGCCAGTTGGATCACCAATAGGTTTGCCCAAATAGTAATCAATCGTCTAAGTAAATTATCCAAGCGAGTTTTCTCACTATATTATGTGCTTTAGTATATATCCTATGTATGTTAGGATATAGTTTCCCTGTAGAATGTTATTAGACAATTAGACTAGATAGTTAGTTACACATGGTGTTAAGCTGTTTGTATATTATTTGCTTATATGCCATATCAGTTGAAATAGACTTGTTGGGTTGAAACATACCCATCTGTTGAAATAGGCATGTCGGTTAAAATAGACATGTTGGGTTGAGACATATCCATTATTATGTGTATCCATTGTATATATGGTGTGATATATGGTACTTTGGGGAACTCACTAAGCCATGTGCTTACCCAGTTCAATAAATATGTTTTGCAAGTACTTTAGTGGTTCTTGAGAACGGAAAGGTTTGACTATACACACGCGTATTCGCAACATGTTTCTGCACAATGTAATCATACTATGGTATATTTTTTGGATTAGTGTCTAAGTCCATAACTATTTTGGTATGTACTTGACCCGATGGTGCATGTGATGGGTTTTAGTCATAAGAACTTTCCTATGTGCGCATGCAAAACCCTAATGCTCGGATCTAGGCTTTCTAATTAAACATGCTTTGAATCCAAGACTTCTAATAACTATTTAGGCTAAATAACAACATTGAAACAGATCTAGAATCATACCTTTGAATTCCTTGTTAACCTTGTTGTCTTGGAGCTTCTAGAGTCACAAATGTCACTCCTCTAATGGCTTACAAACACCAATAGCAAGGAAGATGATTTAGGAGAGAGGAGAGGGGAGGAATTCGACCAGAGGTTCCTTACTTTAGGTGAAGTGTCGAATTCCATCAGCCATAGGGTCTATTTATACTTGTAGACTCCTTAAGGATTACAGATAAGTCCCTATCAGATAATCTTCTCTTAAGGCTATCCAAATCCATTCCTAAGATAATCATATGGACGATTTTAGCTATCCTAAATCTCTTAGAATTCGTCCATACCATATCCAAATGGATTTACAGTCCAAAGTTTAACTATCAAACAATTGACAGTTTATACCCCATTATTTAATTAATCTCTTTAAGTCACCAAATTAATTCTAATTAATTCTATGACTTATATTAATCAAATAACAATATATTATTCATTATATTATTCCCATAATATATTAATAATATTTACTCTCTCTTATTAAATCATCCTATCAAGTTGCTATGGTGAAGGCAACCCAAAAGGACCATGCACAACCGGATCAAATACTTGCCTAATATAGTTACAGCCTTAGACACTATTCCAACAGTCTCCCACTTGGATAAGTCTAGTAACTATACAAGTACAATTCGGTTTGCAATCGTAGCTCTCAAAGACGCTGTCAAACTCTGATCTAATCAATCATGTCCTTTAGATAAGGGAACGTACAGTCCGCTGTTAGATATCATGCTGACAATCCTATGGAATGGTTAGTCAAGCATTTAGGTTTCTCGATCTCTGATTTATTTGACATAGAACTTAATCGAACACATCAATCCAGTTCTGACCGGGCCCGGCACATAAGTCAAATCAAATCATCGAGCGGCCGAGATATCGCTTTTACCTTCTTAGATAAAAGTTACAGATAAACTTCGACTTATATGCATTTACTTATTCATTAACCAACTATACACAACAATGCGTTTTATAACACCGAGTTACTGATGCGTTTTCGCATTATCAATGTACAACCAATTAACAAATAACAAACCATATATCTAGGTTTTAAGACTATATGATATCATCGTCTTGCGATCACCCTTTTATATCTTATTCCATAAGGTGATTCCAGCAAGCGCGGGTTTGTTCCAATGCTCAAAACTAGTTCATAAGCACTCATGAACGTTGCAGCAACCCTTTGCTATGTCTAACACCATTTAGACAATCTACACACCAATTCATGACAATCTTCATTCATATCTACTTCCAACATATGAACGATTGTGGACAATTTGAACAATTCTATTATTCCTAATAATTTCAATTATTCTGGAAGTCAAAACATGCAAAGTGAAACAATAGTTAAACAATTAACATAAGACAGTAACATTACTCATAAATAAAACTTCTTTATTTAATCATCAAATGTTAATTACATTTATCTATTACACGTTTCTAATACTATCTAATCTATGCTAATATCATCCTTCAGCCCAATACTCCTAGCATGCTGTAAGTGCTTAACCCTACTCAGTCCCTTCGTAAGCAGATCTGCTGGGTTATCTTCTAATGATATCCTCTTCACTACGAGTTGTCCTTCTTCTACACGATGTCTGATGAAGTGATATTTTCTGTCGATATGTCTTGATCTACCATGATCCCTTGGTTCCTTGGTTAAGGCAACCGCACCTTCGTTATCACAGAAAATCTCCATTGGATCCTTTATGGCAGGTACGACTCCAAGATCACCGATGAAGTTCTTTAGCCATATCGCCTCCTTCGACGCTTCGCTCGCTGCAATGTACTCTGATTCGCACGTTGAATCAGCTACGGTTTCCTGCTTGGAACTCTTCCATGTCACTGCTCCTCCATTTAGGGTAAAGACCCAGCCCTACTGCGAACGGTAATTGTCCCTGTCGGTCTGAAAACTGGCGTCACTATACCCCCGCACCTTCAAGTCATCACTCCCTCCGAGGACTAATAACCATTCTTCGTCCTCCGAAGGTACTTAAGGATATTCTTCACCGCAATCCAATGTGCTTTGCCAGGATTCCCTTGATATCTGCTAACCATGCTCAAAGCGAAAGCTACATCAGGGCGAGTACAAGTCATAGCGTACATGATTGAGCCAACTGCGGAAGCGTATGGTACTCGGCTCATTTCTGCTATCTCAGCTTCGGTACTCGGACTTTGAGTCTTACTCAACTTGGCATTGCTTTGTATCGGTAATTCTCCCTTCTTTGAGTTTTCCATACTAAAACGTTTTAGTACCTTCTCCAAGTAAGTGTTCTGACTAAGTCCAATTAGTCTCTTACTTCTTTCTCTCACTATCCTTATTCCCAAAATGTAAGAAGCCTCTCCGAGGTCCTTCATAGCGAAGCACTTCCCGAGCCAGGACTTAACTTCCTGCAGAGTCGGGATGTCGTTTCCTATGAGTAATATGTCATCGACATATAGAACGAGGAAGCTTACTATACTCCCACTGGCTTTGACATATACACAAGACTCGTCTTCGCTTCGTACAAATCCAAACTCTTTGACTTTCTCATCGAAGCAAATATTCCATCTACGAGATGCTTGCTTAAGTCCATAAATGGACTTCTCAAGCTTACACACTCTATTCGGATGCTTCGGATCCACAAACCCCTCGGGCTGAGCCATGTAAACATCCTCAGCCAACTTCCCGTTAAGGAAAGCGGTCTTGACATCCATTTGCCAAATCTCATAATCATGAAATGCGGCAATAGCTAGCATCACTCTAATAGATTTAATCTTCGCAACTGGTGAGAAGGTCTCATCATAGTCAACTCTAGGAGTTTGAGTAAAGCCCTTCGCAACCAATCGCGCTTTATATGTGTGCACGTTTCCATCCACGTCGGTCTTCTTCTTGAAGATCCATTTGCACCCAACGGTCTTACGTCCGGGCACATAGTCAACCAAATTCCAAACTTGGTTATCATACATGGATTGGATCTCGCTATCCATTTCCTCTTTCCATTTCGCAGACTCCGGGCCTGCCATGGCTTCCTTATAGCTATTAGGTTCATCAAGATTTATTAGTGTACCATCACTAATATACGTGTCTCCTTCGGTAGTAATATGAAAACCATAAAACTGGGGTAGAACTCTAACTCTATCGGAACGTCTAAGAGGTAAGGATTCGTCAATCGGTTCAACCGGAGTTTCCTCCTCGGGTTGAGTGCCAGCGGTAGAGGTTCCTTCATCTATCGATTCTTGAATCTCTTCAAGCTCGATTTGCCTCCCACTGTCTCCTTAGCTTATGAGTTCTCGCTCTCGGAAAACTCCTCTCCTCACAACGAAGACCACATTGTCCTTTGGTCTATAGAAGAGATATCCAAAGGATGTCTGCGGGTAGCCGATGAAAATACATCGCTCACTTCGAGGTTCAAGCTTGTCGTGAGTATCTCATCTTACGAAAGCCTCGCAACCCCAAACCTTGATATGTGCCAACGAGGGAGCTTTCCCTGTCCACATCTCGTGAGGTGTTTTGGCAACCTTCTTGGTAGGGAATCGGTTAAGGATATGGGCAGCAGTCTCTAAGGCATACCCCCAAAAGGAGATAGGTAGTGAAGCACGACTCATCATAGAGTGAACCATATCCAATAAGGTTCGATTACGCCTTTCTGCCACACCATTCAACTGCGGTGTCCTAGGAGGCGTCAATTACGAAACTATTCCACACTCATTGAGATAATCGTGGAATTCAAGACTTAGGTACTCTCCTCCTCGATCGGATCGAAGCATCTTGATTTTCCTGCCCAATTGATTCTCCACTTCATTCTTGAACTCTTTGAACTTTTCAAAGGTTTCTGACTTTTGCTTGATTAAGTAGATATACCCATATCTACTATAGTCATCGGTAAAAGTCACGTAGAAGCGGTTCCCATCCTTCGTGGTTGATCTAAATGGTCCACATACATCGGTATGTATTAGGTCAAATAGACCTTCACCTCTTTCACATGTACTTGTGAAGGGTGATTTAGTCATCTTTCCAAGTAAACAAGATTCGCATGTGTCATCTTCCCTAAGGTCGAATGACTCCAACACTCCATCCTTTTGGAGTTGGGCTATGCGTTTCTTGTTGACATGTCCAAGACGACAATGCCACAAGGATGCTTTATCCATACTAGTGGAAGAATCAATATTCAAAACATCATTTCCTAAGTTATCAACAATCATAACAGTTTCATATATTCCATTACATGGTATAGCTTCAAAGTAAAAGACACCATTTAGATAAGCCAAAATAGAACCATTCTCATTATTAAAAGAAAATCTAAATCCTTGTCTATATAAACCATGAAATTAAATGATGTTTCTTTCCATTTCTGGCGAATAGCAACAATTGTTCAAATCTAAAACCAAACTATTCCTAAGCACTAAAGAATACACTCCAATCTTGGTTACAGGCGACGATCTTTTGTTCCCCATGATTAGATTGATCCTTCCTTGCTCCACATCCCTACTTCTTCTTAGTCCCTGCACATTAGAACAAATGTGATAACCACAACCGGTATCAAGGACCCAAGAAATAGCATGATTAGAATCGTTAGATTTAATTGCGTATATACCTGCGAAAGATGGCTTGATCTTTCCTTCTTTGATTGCTTGCAGGTACTCTGGGCAGCTTCTCTTCCAATGTCCTATCTTGTGGCAGTGGTGGCACTCTGCCTCCTTCGGGTTAGGACAGGGCTTAGCGGGATCAGCTTTGGTCCCACTAGAAGAGGCACCATCTCGGGCTTTGACCTTGCGATAGTTCTTCGATGAAGCCTTCCTTTTCTTTCCCTTTCCTTGACCAATAGCCAAGACAGGAGCAACAGGTGGATTGGGAGTCGGTGCAGCAGACTTGTCTTTGAAGTTGCTCTCAGCAACCCTCAAGAGACCTTGGAGCTTGCTTAGGGTGACCTCCTCTTTGTTCATGTGGTAGGTCATCCTGAACTGGTTGTACATCAGAGGCAAAGAGTGAAGCACCATGTCGATCGCCAAGTCTTCCCCGAAGTCAACATTTAACTTGCGAAGGCGGTCGACATACCTTTGCATCTTTTGCAATTGCACGGTAAGAGATTCTCCATGACCCATCTTCGCGGAAATCATGTTAGTGAAAATCTCATACCGCTCTTGTCTCGCGTTTTGGTGGTACCTCTCCAATAAGTCTTGGTGCATCTCGTACGGGTACATGTCCTCGTACGACTTTTGGAATTCGGAGTTCATGGTAGCAATCATGATGCAATGTACCTTCGTTGCATCTCGCTCATGAGTTTCAAAGGCGGTGATTTCGGCTGGAGTAGCGATTTCGGTGTTGATTTTCTCGAGCTTCTCATCAAGGACATACTCCTTGTCCTCATAACGAGCAATGGTGCGAATGTATCTTATCCATTCGCTAAAGTTCTGTAACAGCCCAAAATCTCAAGTATTGTTAAATTGCATTTTGGGGGTGTTCTAAAGGGGAGACTCGACGAGTTGGAGCCAGACTCGCCGAGTAGGGTCGCAGGTTTGGTCGCGGGTTCACGACTGGACTCGACGAGTCCAGATATGGACTCGGCGAGTCGACGCTGTCAGCGGAAACCCTAGCCGTTCAGTATTGGGTCGTATATAAGGGTTATTATGCCGTTATTTCACGACTTTTGATCGATTGGGAAGAACCCTAGGCGACTGGGGCGGCTAGAGCAAGCTTGAAGGCCATTGGTGACCTTGAAGGAATTGTTGTGCAAGGAGGAGAAGGGTTTTAGCTAAAGGAACTGCAGGGAGTTCGAGTTCTGAAGTTTGGGGACATGGAAGGTACATCATTCAGGTAATAATTCGGATTACATTCTCCTGTGATTGATGTGTATATAGATTTAGGGTTTATGGAACCCATTTGGAGTCTAGATGGATTGTTGTGTTGTTATTCAACGTTTATAACCTTGTATTAGGACCCTTAGAGGTCCAGAAGGTCCCATGTTTGTATATTCGAGAATATATGTATCTCAGGAAACAGTTCGATCGACTACATGGCGTAGACTCGCCGAGTCGGATGATCAGACTCGGCGAGTAGCTTGAAGATTTACTGGGACTCGCCGAGTTGTTCTTCAGGCTCGGCGAGTAGAGTCGGGGTGGCCCCGCGATTCTTCCACGAGGACCTCGTCGAGTCAAGAGGGATACTCGACGAGTAGAAAGGGATCATGCAGGAAGTGGTGAGGACGACTAGACTCGCCGAGTCGCCAGGGTACTCGCCGAGTCCAGTCGAGATGGCCATTGACCCGAGTTGACCTGTGTGTAACGTTTTAGGGTCAGTTAACGTGGAAGATAGAAGTATTAAAAGAGATATATAAGGAGACAGGGAGCTTGTAGCTCGGAGGATCAAGTGCAAGAGATTTCAGGAGTTGCTATCTTCCAGTGTCCGCGAGGTGAGTCTTCTCACTATACTGTACCCGGAAGGGTTTGACTGTGTGACCGGAAGGTCGGATATGTTATGTGATATGTATGCTATATGTGGTAAGTTAATTGTTATACGTGCTATGTATGATATGTGGGCCGGAAGGCAATATGTTATGGGCCGGAAGGCAATTATATTATGGGCCGGAAGGCGTTGTACTGAGGACCGGAAGGTCAGGGCCTGGAAAGGCGTATGTGCGTAAGTGTATATTGGGGAACTCACTAAGCTTCGTGCTTACAGTATTTATGTTATGTTGTTTCAGGTTCTTTCAGTAACGCGGAATGGCATCGGCTCGATTGTACACACCGAGGAGAGAGTTGTATTTTGGAGGATTCTGGTTGTCTACTCAAATGAAAATGGAATTATGTTTTGTAATTCAAATATGAATAAGATTTTAAACGAGTATTTTAATATTAAATTGATTATTTAAAAGAAAAATTTTGCTTTGAAAATCACGGTGTTACAATTGGTATCAGAGCCTTGGTTTGAGGGATTCGGACGCGCCTACGGGTGAGTCTGGACTCAAACTGAGGGATTAAGAAAAGGTTTTCAAATAAATAGTTTTCTAAAAGTGAATAAGAGTTCAAAGAGAAAGCAAGAAAGAGCAGTGTGTACAATCAGCCAGAGCCAAACGGTGATTTCCCAAAATACCCTTACTTTTGTAATATGAAATATCTATTATGCATTTTATGAGATATTATTGCATGCTAGAGACAGGCTAGGTATTTCATATCTTAGGACTAGAGTGGCCTGATTTGTGATGCCTTAGTCTAGGGTTTGCTGTTATATGTGCGTTATGCTTTTGTGTGTATGTGATGAGTGAGAGTATCTAGTTAGAACGCACAAGGGGTAAAGCTACGGGGTACAGAGGTACTTCCGAGGATGAGCTGAGAAGGTGGAGCTACCACAGATGGGGAGTCCTATGTATGCTTCAATGCTCGAATGCTTCTTGCTTTGTGCTTTGTGGAGTTATCGATGATGGGAGTCAGCTACTAAGTGAGTATGACGATACTCAGGAGGTAGAGGGCTGGCATCATTAGGAACTCTTCAGCAGCTGATAGCAAAGAAGTGGGAGGACAGCGGAAGGGACTAGGGAGTAAACCTAGCCAGATGAGTGCGCGGGTAGAGTAGAAGATTTCGCTGGAAAGCGAGCACGCGCGATGAGATGGGTGAAAGAGCAGGTTTATCAGCTACTTAGGAACTCTGGGATGGTCCGTGTGGAAAGTATGGGTAGATGTGGCAAGTAGTATGGGCCCATACTACTGAAAGCAGAGGACCCATACTTGATACAGGGGGCATTCTGAAGGTCCTAAGGAACCGATTGAGGGGCGATGTTATGGTTCGGATACCATACATCGGAGCGGATACAGAGTGATGTTATGGTCCGGGCACCATACATCGGAACAGATTGAGATAGATGTTGTGGTCCGAGTGCTATACATTGGAGCAGATTGAGGAGTGGTGCTATGGTTCAGGTACCATACACCGAAGCATGTTGAGGAGGGATGTCATGGGATGAATACCATGGTTCGTAGTGGATGATGCTTGTGGCTATCTTGTTATCCGGTTATGACCGATGAGGTAGAGATTGGACGCTATGGGTTTCAGGCCTGTAGACCATGATTGAGTACGGAGAGGCGTTCCTCGAGGGGAAAGGCAAGTGCCTATCAGAGTATTTTGGTAAGAGTCAGAGACAGGGGAGAATTTCAGTTGAGTCGAGCAATCAGACGACAGAGGAGAGGTCACCTTTTGGGTGGGTAGTGTCATTTATGCTCGTGTGCAAGACGCGTGAGGTCTGGTGTTTCAGTTCTGGATTTGGGAGTACACCCTGCAGGTAGTTATCGATAATGACTTCCCTCAGAGCATCAGGTAGCGGGTGTACCGCGAGACAGAGATTTACCGTGAACAGACAGTCAGTTGGGGCTGAGGTAGTCGAGAACCACACCACACCTAATTGAGAATAACAGGTTGGGTTATAGTGGTAGCAGTGAAGAGTTCAGACGAGTTTTGCAGTGCGGAGAGTTGTCGTCTATGTTGAGAGTAAGTCCCTGTTCTTGGGACAAATCCGGCGTTGGATACGGGTTGATGAGCTGAGATGAGAGGAACGATGATGCTGCGGTGCAGTCTGCGAGCCAGATATGTTATTGAGCAGTGCAGGTGCTTAGTATTAGATCAGTATGGGATTTGGAACGATTAGAGGCAGCCGTGATGAGAAGTTCTTGGAGAGTTAGCTAGAGGTTCAGAGTATAGGGGATTGATTGACTTCATAAGGGGAGGGACTATCGGGTGTTGCACAGCACTTTTCTGGGGCATGTACGATTTCGCTGGTGAAAGATAGTCGTGGGTTGTTTGTATACTAATTGGTGTTGGTTCGAACCCTAGTGGGGGAGAACCGGGTGCAGTATGTAAGAAAGCAATAATTGTCAAGAGTAGTAATAAGTGGAGTATAGAGATGCAGTAGGAAATCATGAGACCATAGGTGTCGATGATCGAGTAAAAAGGGGTTACATCGGGGCTTGCGGGTCCGGTGGTGCATGCCGCAAGTGCGGAAAGGAGGGGCACTGTGCACGGGATTGTTGGCAGTCAGTGCCAATTCGGGATTTGAGGAGGACAGGATGGAGCGGAGCCCCAGAGGGCTCAGGGTCGTGTTTATCTGCGTGCGACAGAGGGAGACGGAGCAGTGCCGGAGGCAGCTGCGGGTATGATGCTTTCATGATGTCTTAATTGTCTGGCATTGATTTGGCGTATTGTTTGTGCTGGTATCTTGTATGGAATTCGGTGCGGTATTCGTTGTTCGCGGGTCTGGCATGGTTATGGATTGGTGCTTCAGGTTTTCGCTTTGGCATTCGTTGTTCCCTGATGGTTGGGTATGGTTATAATTGGTGTTTTAGTGTCAGTAGTCTTGTGCGGTTTTCGATGTGGTGTTCATCCTTTGGGCAGATTGTGGGTTTGGTTATGGGTTATTGTCGAGGATTCCTTTGGTTATCGTTCGTGGGGGTTGTTAGGGGAGGTGCGGCACTGGGTTGATTGTCGGGTAGCATCTACCGTCGTGGAGTGGATGATTGAAGGACTAGATTCTTGTGAGTGGGTTGATCAGGGAGGAGGTGTGTTTTGCTGAGGGTTGCTTGTGCTTGTGGGAAGCAGTCAGTGTGTAAATGTTCTCTTTGTACAGGATTGGTCTGTAGGGTCGTTAATGACGATCGGTGGCAGTTAGTCAGTGCTTTAGTGGGGGAGAATTAGAAAATTCTCCGGGAGATCGATGAGTATGTGAGGGTGCTTAGCTGTTGGGATTCAGCAGTGTTTGTCAGCGCAGAGTATAGGCCGACGAGAGCGAGTGTCGGGTATGCGGGGCGGGATACAGACCTAGGACAATTGACTGTGGAGGCCTGAGAGAAGGCCGGGATCAAGCTTGAGTAAGTAACCGGGGTTATGCGATCAGAGTATTGGTATGTTGAGGTACGTGATGGGTTGTACTGCGTTAATCCCACGGGATTTATGTTGTGCATGTTTCTAGAGTTGGAACCGGAAGGTTCCCAGAGTTCGAACCTGAGGGTTCGCAGAGTTGGGTGTACGGACCCACAGGGATATAGCCTCGAGTGGCTAGTATGTGTTATGAGAGTCGGTCCAGTCATGCTGGAGACTCTGTTGGTATTGCTGGATCGGTTTGAGATTACGGATGGTGTATGTGCAGTGTGATTACATTGGAAGGTCGGGCCCTGGGATTGGTGATCTTGTTTAGCTGAGGCAGTGATTTTGATGAGTGGAGAGAGTGCACGAGATTGAGAGCCCCTGCAATGAGAACCAGAGTATGTGGATAGCGGTTACGCAAAAAGGGTGGTGTCGCTTGGGGCGAGCACCGTGGCACCGGTTGGAGTGGCATTATGGCCAAGAGGGTTCCTTGGAAAAAGGAAAAGAGGAAGGTGTGTAACCCCGAAGGGGTGCAAGTTCACGAAAGTGAAAGCTGCAGAGCAGAGTTATGGTTAGAGTATTTCAAGTATGGTTTCGAGCATCGTGTTTGCGGCAGTGAAGTAGGAACCCATCCGGGTTGGGATGACTGACGAGACTCAGAAAGGATGCAAGGGAATAGAGAATCTTGAATTCTCAGTGTGATTCTGATCAGGGTATAGGACGGATATTAGTGGTTCGTCTTGGGAGATGTTCGAGGATATCATCAGTGTATCGGGTTTTTCAACCTGCGAGTGTTGGGACTAGTTCAGTATGTGTATGTGATGGCAAGAGGGAACTTGTGAGAGTTGATCTGAGAGGGAGAATGGATCTCTCAGTCGGTCCAGAATGGGCAAAGTGGGCTTTGGATCGGGGATCCGGTGGTTCAGGGTTTCCTAACCCTTATGGGTTGAGTGATCGTTGAGATTTGGAGCAGAGTGCACCTTGGATAATTTCCGATTACAGAGAGTGATGAGCAGTTCAGAGTTCGTGCTTTAGTTGGCAGAGCAGACTCAGCAGGTTAAAGAGAGTTAGTGATCGTCTAGAGTTAACAGGAAAGTTATGCAGGCAGACGCCGTTACGAGCATGTGATTCAGGTCGGCGACTTCGTATTTCTGACGGGGTGTTTCGATTTAGGAAGAGGGGTAAATGGGGGGGTCCCGGTATGTTGGGTCTTTTCGTGAAGGTGCGAAGGCAGGAAGGGTGGCCTACCGTTTGGAGCTGCCAACGGAATTGGGACGGATCCATGACACTTGTATGTGTCGCAATTGAAGAGGTGTATAGCAGATGAGTCAGCAGTGGTTCTACTAGAGAACGATTAGGTGGATGCGAGCCTGTGTTACGCCAAGAGGCCAGTGGCCGTCGGAGATCGGAAGATCAAGGTTCTGTGGAACAAGGAGGTACCTCTGGTATTGGTTCAGTGGCGGCCTCGGAAGAGATCGGTAGTGTCTAGGGAAGCCGAAACGTGAGATGCGGGAGCAGCAGCCAGAGCTATTTTCAGAGTGAGACTTCGAGGGCGAAGTCTAATTCTAGTGGGGGAGAATTGTAACAGCCCAAAATCTCAAGTATTGTTAAATTGCATTTTGGGGGTGTTCTAAAGGGGAGACTCGACGAGTTGGAGCCAGACTCGCCGAGTAGGGTCGCAGGTTTGGTCGCGGGTTCACGACTGGACTCGACGAGTCCAGATATGGACTCGGCGAGTCGACGCTGTCAGCGGAAACCCTAGCCGTTCAGTATTGGGTCGTATATAAGGGTTATTATGCCGTTATTTCACGACTTTTGATCGATTGGGAAGAACCCTAGGCGACTGGGGCGGCTAGAGCAAGCTTGAAGGCCATTGGTGACCTTGAAGGAATTGTTGTGCAAGGAGGAGAAGGGTTTTAGCTAAAGGAACTGCAGGGAGTTCGAGTTCTGAAGTTTGGGGACATGGAAGGTACATCATTCAGGTAATAATTCGGATTACATTCTCCTGTGATTGATGTGTATATAGATTTAGGGTTTATGGAACCCATTTGGAGTCTAGATGGATTGTTGTGTTGTTATTCAACGTTTATAACCTTGTATTAGGACCCTTAGAGGTCCAGAAGGTCCCATGTTTGTATATTCGAGAATATATGTATCTCAGGAAACAGTTCGATCGACTGCATGGCGTAGACTCGCCGAGTCGGATGATCAGACTCGGCGAGTAGCTTGAAGATTTACTGGGACTCGCCGAGTTGTTCTTCAGGCTCGGCGAGTAGAGTCGGGGTGGCCCCGCGATTCTTCCAGGAGGACCTCGTCGAGTCAAGAGGGATACTCGACGAGTAGAAAGGGATCATGCAGGAAGTGGTGAGGACGACTAGACTCGCCGAGTCGCCAGGGTACTCGCCGAGTCCAGTCGAGATGGCCATTGACCCGAGTTGACCTGTGTGTAACGTTTTAGGGTCAGTTAACGTGGAAGATAGAAGTATTAAAAGAGATATATAAGGAGACAGGGAGCTTGTAGCTCGGAGGATCAAGTGCAAGAGATTTCAGGAGTTGCTATCTTCCAATGTCCGCGAGGTGAGTCTTCTCACTATACTGTACCCGGAAGGGTTTGACTGTGTGACCGGAAGGTCGGATATGTTATGTGATATGTATGCTATATGTGGTAAGTTAATTGTTATATGTGCTATGTATGATATGTGGGCCGGAAGGCAATATGTTATGGGCCGGAAGGCAATTATATTATGGGCCGGAAGGCGTTAGTATGTGCGTAAGTGTATATTGGGGAACTCACTAAGCTTCGTGCTTACAGTATTTATGTTATGTTGTTTCAGGTTCTTTCAGTAACGCGGAATGGCATCGGCTCGATTGTACACACCGAGGAGAGAGTTGTATTTTGGAGGATTCTGGTTGTCTACTCAAATGAAAATGGAATTATGTTTTGTAATTCGAATATGAATAAGATTTTAAACGAGTATTTTAATATTAAATTGATTATTTAAAAGAAAAATTTTGCTTTGAAAATCACGGTGTTACAATGTTCCATCGAAAGTGACCTTTTGGCAAAGGCTCATCAACGTGAAAGAACTAGCAGCAACGTTGTTTGCGTTCGACATCTATAATTAGAAAAGGACAAAGATAGATTAGAATATGAATCCCTAATTATCACCCAATAAGAAAAATTAGGGCTAGGATCCAACAATGACATTTACATATTAGAAAAGGGATGCTGTAATCTAACATGCAAATAAATTTAAGGTAAGTGAATGACGATTCACTAATTCTCCATCACAAAAACCTAAACTATTAGTCCTAAGTGTTTTTGAGAATTCCTAGGTTCGGATGAGATTCATTGAAACTATTCAATGGCATGTTTAAATCTCGATATGCCCCTCTTGTTTGTGACTGGGATACCGAGGATCACAAAGCGGGTGTGAATAACCATGCAAATTCACATGGTGTCTTCATTGTAACGATCACCTATTCGATGTGCCGGTAAACCACACACGCTCCATCGAACTATGATATATAATGAATCACCCTTTGCCACCTTCGCTTAGAACCAATTAGTGTGCCGGTAAACCACACACGCTCCACTAACTTCTTAGCAAGGTGCAAAGTGTAATTTCATGGGATTGCATCAATTCACTTTTCCTAAAGTAACTAAGATTGGGAAATTTTAAAATATGTGTAGTTACTTTATATTTCTTATTATACTTTTAATGAGAGGATGAGGTTGCCCTATCCTACCCGTTCGGCTAACGACCATCCACCAATCAAGCAAGCGGTGGGTGTGAGTGTACACCCATTAAGCGCTATTTTATAGGCCGCAACCTTATACCCACCTTATAGATCGGCTTCGTGAATGAGGCCTACTAACGGTAAGACTAGCATTTAGTTATACATATATATATATTATACTAGTAATATCATATTAGTATAGGGTTGTATTTTAAACCTTTTAAAATCTAGGGTTTTGAAATTTAAGTTGTCTAAATTAAAACTTTTAATCATAAATATAAATTTCAAAACTTGAGGGCAAGTTTTAAACATTTAAAACATGGAGGATCAAATAACAAATAATTCCAATTAACAATTAATATCCTAATTATCTATATTTGATTTATTCAAGATTTCTTTTAAGATAATTACCAAAATAATCAAAATAATTAATTAATTATCATATAAGGAAATCAAATATTTTATTATATGATAAATATCTTTAATTAGATCAAGATTGCAGTTATATTTATCAGAAAAACGAATTAACATTGATCTAATTAGTTTATGGAAAGTTTAGATAAGATAATTACAAAGAAATCCCGAATCTGGCCATTCCTGATGCCTGGACTCGCCGAGTGCACAAGGGGACTCGCCGAGTCAGGCCTACTCGCCGAGTCCACCTTGGAACTCGCCGAGTCCATGACTCAGAAACCTAAAATCGAATTTTGCAGGTTTGTTTCAGTTAATCAAGCAACAATTTAAAGAAAACCAAGCTAGGCTCTGATACCACTGATGGGTTTTAGCCATAAGAACTTTCCTATGTGCGCATGCAAAACCCTAATGCTCGGATCTAGGCTTTCTAATTAAACATGCTTTGAATCCAAGACTTCTAATAACTATTTAGGCTAAATAACAACATTGAAACAGATCTAGAATCATACCTTTGAATTCCTTGTTAGCCTTGTTGTCTTGGAGCTTCTAGAGTCACAAATGTCACTCCTCTAATGGCTTACAAACACCAATAGCAAGGAAGATGATTTAGGAGAGAGGAGAGGGGAGGAATTCGACCAAAGGTTCCTTACTTTAGGTGAAGTGTCGAATTCCATCAGCCATAGGGTCTATTTATACTTGTAGACTCCTTAAGGATTACAGATAAGTCCCTATCAGATAATCTTCTCTTAAGGCTATCCAAATCCATTCCTAAGATAATCATATGGACGATTTTAGCTATCCTAAATCTCTTAGAATTCGTCCATACCATATCCAAATGGATTTACAGTCCAAAGTTTAACTATCAAACAATTGACAGTTTATACCCCTTTATTTAATTAATCTCTTTAAGTCACCAAATTAATTCTAATTAATTCTATGACTTATATTAATCAAATAACAATATATTATTCATTATATTATTCCCATAATACTTTAATAATATTTACTCTCTCTTATTAAATCATCCTATCAAGTTGCTATGGTGAAGGCAACCCAAAAGGACCATGCACAACCGGATCAAATACTTGCCTAATATAGTTACAGCCTTAGACACTATTCCAACAGCATGGTCCTTTTGGGTTGCCTTCACCAAAGCAACTTGATAGGATGAATTATGGAGAGAAAGGATGAAATATGATTTATTAATATATTATGAGAATAATATATTAAAGGAGAAATCATATTGTTTAATTAATATTAGTCAAGAATTAATAAGAATTAAGTTTGTGATTAAAAGAGATTAATTAAACTTAAGGGACTGGAATTGTAATTATAAGATAATTGCAGTTTGGGCTATGGATTGTCTTATATTAAGGAGTGGACGAATTCTATGGGGAAACCCATTAGAAATCGTCCAAGGCCTTTAAGGAAAGGAGTCCATGGGTTGCTTAGGGCTTAAGCATCCAAATTAGGGTTTCCTTGTTAGATAACCCTAATAGCCTCACTATATATAGAGCCCTTGTGCCCCAAAAACGTGGACAAGCTTTCTTCTAGGGTTTCCACATGTTTTGGGAAGCCTCCTTCTCTTCTCCTTTTCATCCTCTTGCTCTTGGTGTTTGTGAACCATTAGAGGAGTGACATTTGTGACTCTAAGCTTTCTAAAGTCAATACAAGGAGGATTTGGGATTGTTATTGCTATATAACAATCAAGGTAATATCTTAAACCCATTCTTATGTTTATGATTACTTGTATGCTAGAATTAGGGTTTATAGTCTTGGATAAATTGCATGTACAATAGAGAAACCTAGATCCAAGCATTAGGGTTTGTATGAGCACATAGGATGTTCTTATGACCAAAACCCATCAATATTATACTAAATAAAAATGAAAATTTTAGGTTAGAAATCAGGATGTTACATTTAGGCTTTGTACACTTAACCTTAACAATCTTGCCAACTTTATTCCTTATGGTAGCAACATCACCAAATTTAGCTATGTTCTCCCTTTGATTCATTACTTCCAGCCTTTCTTCTCTTTGAACCATCCTAACGATATTCCTTTAAATAGATTCTTGTTGTTTTAGAATATTGGGAGTTACAATATCTTTGATCAGGTCTTCATGTGATCATTTCATTGATCTTGACCTTGTTGTATTCTTTAGTAATAGCTCTAGCTTCTTTAATAAAAACACCTAACTCAACTAAAATTCTTTGTAGTTCATCCTCAACAATAAGATCATCAGACTCTATGTTTTTTAGAGGATGAAGGATGCAACCAAGAGTCTACATGTCTTTTCTTGAGAATAAAGCTGATTGGAGCTTGATCCTTTCCACTGGAAGAGAATTCAGCATGCTCCCCCTCGCTTTGAAACTCCCCTTAAAACGGGTCATGTTTGGGAATACAACAGGCATAGGAAAAACATGAATGGGTTGACCCCTTAAGTAATCAATGTTAAGAACTTGCACTTCATCATCATCTTCACTATTAGATGATATATCCCCCTGTTGGTATCAGGAAAGAAAAAGGAATAATTGAAAGTAGTTGATCAGATGTAGTAGGAGGCATAAGTTGTGAGGTAGATGCAACCAAATGAGATGGTTGAACTGATGGTTGAAGCTGAGGAATTGGAGTTGAAGAGGGAGTTGGAGTATTCTGAAGCGGGGATAATGCAGAGGATGGCATTAGAGGAACCAAGAGAGCTTTTATTACATTGAACTGGTGTTTACAAGATCAATCCGGGAAAACAGTTTCCGGTGGATGCCGCCACTCCATTGTAGCGTTGATGTTCTACCGCCGCCCGTATGACCCGTCGTTGCCGTCGGAAATGGCTCTCAGTCGCCATTTCAACTCGTTCCAACGCCACCTGCTGCCTAGTTGATGGATTAGAGCAGCGGTCTCGTATCAGGAAGGGATATTCGATGTTGTTGAGCCCATGAGCTTCTAGCCATCGCCATCGTGCCGTCGTTGCATCCATTTCAACGACCATTCCGCCGATGCCGCCTCTCCTTGGTGATGCCGTCGCTAACCGCCACCAGGGGGTGGCTGGAGTTGCTTTTGTGATCATATGGGGTGTGTTTCATGTCTCCAGCTCATGTGTGTGTGTGTGTTATTTTGATATTTAGCATTGTAAAATGTAAATTACAACTTGGAATAATAAAAGAAATTGAAAACCACCACCTTAGGGTGGTGGCTGCCGCCACCGGCCGCCGTGTTGGGTGGCGGTGTGCTTAGTTGTGTTGGGATTGCTAGTTTAGGATGTTTGGTCAAGGGACTAAAACCCTAATGGGTCCAATGAGGCTTAATGGGCATAAAAGCCCAAACATGTGTCTAATGGGGTTAATGGACCCTAATGGATCCAAGGACTTAGCTAATGGGCCTATTGGGCTAAGATGGGTTGGAACCCTAATTAGGGTTTGGAAAACCTTAATGCCATGAAACCCTAATTTGGGATTTATCGGAATCGCATCGAGATTAATTAATGATCTTAGAATATTAATTAATAATCATTTGCAATCAACCTAAGTCAACATTGGACTTAATGGATTAAGTCCTTAATGGGTTAAGTAGGAACACTTAACCCTAATCATCATTTTATGTGAAACCCTAATTTCACTTGGGTTTATTATTGGGCCTTTCTATTGGGCCTGATGATTGGGTTATTAAATGGGTCATCCAAGATCAAGAAAATGGACTAAAATAACTAATGGGCTTTGGGGTAAGACCCATGTAAGGGGTTCGGCCCCAATTTGGAAAATTAGGCAATATTTTGGACCTTAATGATTATATGATGTTGGGCCTTAGAGTAAGACCATGTATAGGCATGGGCCCAATTTGGAAAATTGGGCCATATGTTGGGCTTTTAGCCATATTTGGACTTTTGGGCCTTAGATTGGGCCTTGGGCTTGCATAAATCCAACCTTGGGGTAATGTAGTTATTATCCAAGTGAGTATTTATGATTATGTGTTGGGACCCATTTATTAATCGGGTGTTATTTTGGTGTTGACAATTCGGGAATTTGTCATCCAGCAGTTGGGGTGAAGTCTGCGGGACTTCAGCAATGTGGGGTTATGTCTACGGGACTTCAGCAGTGTGGGGTGAGTTACCTTCCAATAGCGGTGGGTCTACGACCACAATGTTGGCCCACCAGTAGGAGTTGTATGTTAGATGATTGTCTTTGTGATATTCATCTAGGTTTGCTACTACCTGATATATTTATGTGCTAGTATGTTATGATGTTATGTGATAGTGGTAGTAGGGGTGAAATAGTCCCCAGTTACCGGTCGATAGGACCGAAGGGGTAGTTTAGTACCCAGCCATGCTAGCCAGCTTAGGATATATGTGATATGATATTATGTGGTAATAGTAGTGGGTGAAATAGTCCCTGGTTACCGGTCGACAGGACTGAAGGGGTAGGCTAGCACCCAGATATGCTAGGCAGTATGTGATTTATGTTTATATGCTAGGGTTTTATGTGGTAATGGTAGGGGTGAAATAGTCCCCAGTATCCGGTCGAGAGGACCGAAGGGGAGACCAGCACCCAAATATGCTAGTCGGTATCCGGTCGAGAGGACCAAAGGGGAGGCCAGCACCTAGATATGCTAGCTAGTATCCGGTCGAGAGGACTGAAGGGGCAGGTCGGGCACCCATATATGTCTGATAATATATGTATGTTATGTGATTTTATGGTATGCGGTACGACGGGGGAAGTCACTAAGCTTCGTGCTTACAGTTTACAGTTTTGGTTTCAGATACTCGTTTTTAAAGGAAAAGAGTCGACTCGATCGCAGCGCATCACACTATGGTTTTCCACACATGAGATCTTTGGGATTACACTCTGATATTGTTTTATGATAACATGTTTTGATTATTTCTACTTTGGTTTTGACATGACATGATATTACGGATGTTTTATTACACTGTTGGTTTTCTAATAACGTATTTAAAAATGAAATTTTTGGCTTGTATTTTTGGGATGTTACAGTGAAAAAGGTGGATTGCGGAATCTGTCAGCTTAAGTATGATCAAGGATAAGAAATTCAAGGTGGAAATTAGATGGGAAGGATGAAGCTAATGGAGAAGGATGGCTTAAAACAGCAAGATTTGGGGATTGGATGAGCTAGACTAGTGTGATTACATCACTATCCCCACACAATTACAAAGAATGGGTGGGGTTGATCCCACGGGATGAGAAGAATGAGAATTCATACCTTTAGATTGAGTTGAGAAATGTGTTTTCTCTATATTCTGAGATAATGAAAAAGAGGAAAAAAATACGGCGGTTGGTTCATGTGGTTTCCTAATGGTAAGGACAATTATGATAGCTACTATGCATTTGGTCCTTGTGGTTTCAATTTTTATGTGATTAGTCCTTATTGCATATAAAGTAATTTTTCTACCTTTTTTATTCTTTTACATTTTCTGTATATTGTTTATTTATTTTTTATATAAAAATAAAAAGACAACCTTATATTCCCCCCCCCCCTCCCTCCCAACCTTCACCAGCCATTTGGGTTTGCACTTCATGAACACACACAAACAAGAACATGTTCATGAACACACACACACACTAACGAACAACTCCACAAAGACATACGCTCAAGAACACACACCACTAACTATCAGCACCATCACAAAATCTGGAAAGCAACACACCATGCACATTTTGTAAATGAACACACACACACACACACCTGGGAAATCGACACACACCTACAAATCTGGAAATCAACACGTACACAACAGATCTAGAAGTTGATACACACATGTAAATCTCCATGTCTACAACGACGATGACTAGGGTTTACAGCAGTGGTGGTTTGTCAGAAAATAGGTAGTGAGCTTCAACGATGGTTCAATCTAGAAAGATAAGGTCGGTTTCCATCTTGATGGATGGATTGTGGTTTCGACGATTACGAGAAACACAAATGGTGGTTATCTTGAAGGGGATGCATTGGTAGAGATGTCAAAAACCTCTATGGGACCCCGATCTCGCGGGACCCCATTTTCGTACAGGGAGTATTTTTACAATGTTTTTTTGGGTTTGGGGACGGGAGCGAGGGTGGGTTTTACCCTTGTTTAGTTTTTATGGACATGGGTGCTGGCGGGGAGTTCCGTCTAGAATATCGTGCGAGCCCCCAAAATAATTACCTATATCTAAATATTTTATTTATAAAATTAAATATTAAACTTAGAGTAGTCTTATGTAATGTATGTTTTGTATTTGAATAACTAATGTAATATGTAAGGTTAAACAAAATAAGCAATTGAAAAAAAAAAAAAAGTAAATAAGGTTAAACTAGCATTTCGGGTCAAACAGGGTTTATAGGGTCGGTCTTGAAATTCGAGGGCGAGATAACAGGGAATTCAAGGGCGGGATAGGGGGAGGCTATTTTCGCTCATGTTTGGTCCCATTAACATCCTTATTCATGAACTTGGGGTTATGGGGTTATGGTGTGGAGACAATGGTGGTTTTGATGACTCCTATGGATCTCCGATTAGGTTCTCAATAGAGAGAGAGAGAGAGAGAGAGAGAGAGAGAGAGAGAGAGAGAGAGAGAGAGAGAGAGAGAGAGAGAGAGAGAGAGAGAGGTTTTGACGACTCCTTTAAATCTTCGATTAGGTTCTCAATAGTATATATATATATATATATATATATATATATATATATATATATATATATATATATAGAGAGAGAGAGAGAGAGAGAGAGAGAGCCGAACGTTGTATTTTAAAGATGGTAATATGTTTTAAGGTTAGCATTAGATGACAATTAATAAAGGATTAGGTGGGATACAATTCGAGGTGCAAACGAGAGAAACTACTTAAGATCGGCTTGTTAAAAGTTTGATTCGAAACTGATTTTAAATGAGCCCAAACTGAACTCTAGCTTGCTATTAAGCTCATTTATTAAACGAGATCGAGTCCGAGCCAATGTCATAAGCTCACAGGCCTACACGAGCATGGATATAATATAATTTATTATTATCTTTATATATTAAAATATAAAAAAAATACTTGCAGGATTTAGGACATTAGGAAATGAGCTTGTTAACGAACTCGAAACGAGCTTAAGCTTATTTAGGCATGTTAGACAAAAAACGAGCCGAGCATATATATTTTTTTACGAGCTCGAGCCTAGCTCAATACAAGAAAACTCAAATCGAGCCGAGTTTGAACTCGAGCTTCGTATAACTTAAACGAGCCCGAGCCGAGCCTCATCAAGATGAGCTCGACCCGGGGATTTTGCACACCTAGATATAATAGTAATAATTTTAAAACAAAATTAAAAAAAAAAATAACAAAATGAAACCACCATGACTAAGAAATGAACCACATGAACCAAAGAAATAGGGGCTATCTTAGTTGTCCTCGTAATGCCTGTTTTGACAAGCCACGTAATTTAGTCTTTTTTTAAGTGCTAATTACACGTACTAACATATGTATCAGCAACAAAGAAATGTTGGTCAAAATCATGCACCAATCATGTCATAGATTTGAAAACATTAAATCAAATATCACCACGATCAAAATTCTTGTCTAAATTAAACAACGGATCATAAACAACACAAACCCGGAAAAGCAGGATTCAGGAACAAAGAAAATAGATAGGATCCATCTAATATAAGCTAAAGTTAACTAATAATCCATACCATACCCCAAAAAGTATCGATCTCCTTCTCAACCAACAAAATCTTTTCAAATCAAATCAGCAACATTTGAAGGCAGCTCCTCAACAACCACATTGTAAAACTTCTGAATATCAGAAAGCATCTTCTCATCCTCCAAGGTCACAAAGTTAATGGCAACACCCTTTCTTCCAAACCTTCCACTTCTTCCAATCCTGTGAAGGTAGTTTTCTGGTTGGGTAGGAAGGTCATAGTTGATAACAAGTGAAACCTGTTGGACATCAATACCCCTGGCCAAAAGGTCTGTAGTGATCAAGACACGTGAAGATCCTGAACGAAACTCCCGCATGATTATGTCACGCGTGTTCTGATCCATGTCACCATGAGTGGCTGACACTGTGTGGTCCCGGCTTCTCATCTTGTCAGTCAACCAGTCAACCTTTCGACGAGTGTTCACAAAGATGACACTTTGAGTGATTGCTAGGGTCTCATAAAGATCACAGAGTGTTTCGAGTTTCCAATCTTCCTTTTCAACATTCACATAGAACTGTTTGATTCCTTCTAGGGTTAACTCATCTCTTTTCACAAGAATCCTCACTGGTTTGTTCATGAACTTTCTTGTGATCTCAAGTGCCTCTGGTGGCATTGTTGCAGAGAACACCCCAACTTGAACCTTTGGTGGAAGCAACTGGAAGATGTCATAAATCTAAAAAGAAACAAACCCGTTATTAAAAAGATAATGAATAATCAGATAAAGTAATCAAGATTTGATTTTTAGTAAAGAATTAAAGATCAAACCTGATCTTTGAAACCCCTTGAGAGCATTTCATCAGCTTCATCAAGAACAAACATCTTAATGTAGTCAGACCTTAGAGACTGTCTGCGCAGCATGTCAAACACACGTCCAGGTGTCCCCACAACAACATGGACCCCAGCTGAGAGAATCCTCTGGTCCTCACGTACACTGGTCCCACCTACACAAGCATGGACTTTGACACCAAGGTAGTCACCAAGGGCACGCATGACTTTTTCAATCTGTTGAGCAAGTTCACGGGTAGGTGCCAAAACCAAGGCTTGGCATTCGACTACATTGTAGTCAAGTTGTTGAAGGATTCCAGAGCAAAAAGTTGCTGTCTTTCCAGTTCCAGATTGAGCTTGTTGAATTACATCTAGGCCCTTAGTGAAGGGGACAATTCCCCTTTGTTGAATTGCAGATGGTTTCTCAAAACCTACATTGGTATCAAAACTGTCATGATCTTGATGATACGAAAGAAGGATGTAGATTGCACAAGTGGACTGAACTTACCATATGCATAGATGCCTCTTAAAAGGTTTTCTTGTAAACCCATGGCATCAAAGCTGTCATAGACTTCATCGTATGATGTAAAGAAGTCTTGTCCATCAGTTGAAAGCCTGTTTAGTATAAACAATGAAAAGATAAGTAAGCCTTTGTAAGACAAGAACAATGATTGTGAAAAGGTAAACTTGGGGAGACTTACAATTCGTTCATCTTGGTGTCAAATTGACGAGTATCAAACTGAGATCCTTCTGCTGCAACACCTGCCATGACTGCATAGAGAACAGAAACATTTTTTTAAGTAATAGAAAATTGATTTTGTGTGAATAGAGTGACAGAAAACAGTTTTGATGTTTGGCCTATGAACTCAAAAGTGCAGAAGTATGACCCAAAAATCAAAGTACATACACAAGAAAACTGACAGATAGATAGATGTAAACATGTATAACCAAAAAGATCCAGTCATCCAAAAACGAAAAGGACTTCTTATCCATTCAAATTGTTCTTCAGCAAATATATACGTATCCCATAAAATATTGGCATAGAAGGTTTCTCATTTATAATTCAGTAGACTGCTGTCAGTTACTTGGTTATTTCATCGCTAAAAATTTCGGATCTTGAACAACCATAACTCTTTACTTCTATCTGACTCGACAAACTAAATTTATCAAACAGTGTTGATAAGCATCGTATATTTTACTGTTGGATTAAATCGAAATCCTAGGTTTCACATATATACGCTATTCTATCTCAAATTACTATACAACCATAAAAATCTCTAATATAACACCCAAAAACACTTGAAAGCAGAGTACTTCACTTACGAACTTGAGAAAAGAAGAGGACTTTATCATCCATAAAACATCGATTCACATTACACATGGTGAAATCGGAGCACGGGCATAAATAAACAGGGACTAAAACAGATCCAACTATCGGAACTTGAAACAAAGAATGGTGGGTTATAAATCATATTACCTTGAAGTGATGAATCGATCGATTGAAAGATTAGAGAGAAATCTTGTGGAGGAACTTCTTAGGGTTTTTGTGAAGCTCTCCTGGTGTTTGGGGAAGGAAAAGAGAGTTTCGATATAAAGCGAAGAGTTGTATATAGGATACAACTCTTGCCCTATTTTTTTTGCTGTGGATTTGACGGTTTTACCCTTGGGGCACCAAATTTCTATTTCTATTGATTAATTAAAAAAAAAGTTAATAACTTATTTACTTACACACTTGCAATTTATTGTAATTCGTTACTAATTTTTATTAGTTTATGTAATGGAATTTTTAACATTTCAAGATATGCATAATGATGTATGAAAATATAAATGATGTGTTTTAGGCCTTAATTGAGATAATGGATTCTTTATTGGGTCTAGACTCTAGATACACGTAACCCACACCTAACCGGATTATCTAAAAAATAAATATATGGGCTAAAGAAATAGCGAGCCCAACTATTAGATATCGTTCTAAAATAATATGTATGTTGAAGATAAGGTGTTAAATGAGAAAATATATTACTTTTAGATTTAATAGAAAAAAGGAAAAAGAAACTAAGGCGTTTGGTATACTATATAATATCTCGAAGTAAAAAAAATATCGAATTAAAAGAAAAAAGAAAATTAAATAAAAAAAAAAGATATTTGTTATAGGATAGCCAAAGTTGATCTTTGGGGTCTTTTTTTTACTGGTCGGGAAAGAAAGAAGGGATGGAAAGGATACATACTAAGGTGTTGTTTGTTTTGGAAGTGGTTAAATATTTTTTGTCTATTTTCATGTTTGCAGAAAAAGACGTGCACTTGAGAAAAATGTCTACCCATCAGAAGGTAAAAGTGCTCAAAAAGTATTTTTGTAGAAAAACAAACGAGACCTAACTGTATTCAAGTTTTAAAATTAAGGAAAATGAAATAGAATGAAAAAAGAAGAAAATAAAGAGACTTCAAAAAAATTAATTACACATGTTTTCGGGTTGAATGAAAAAAAAAAATTAATATTTTTGTGCGCATATTAGAAAAGCATGGGAAAAAATATTACATTATTCTAATAAATGTAGGTTTTTTTGTCATTTGTTACACTCTTATTTAATTTGTCAAATTTCATTTTGTGGTTATTTTGAATTAATTTTTTTTCCATATGTTATTTTGTGAGCTTTCTATTTTATTAAATTTCACATAATATTTTAATGTAATAATTGCAATAAATGTATTAATAAATAGATATCAATTTCATTAATCAACTTATATTTTAGTTTCAAACTTTTCAAAATTAAAGCTTATTAGTTTCTTTTGTTTATTTATTTAAATTGTTTGTTTAAATTTAAAAGATAAAAAACATTTTCATTATAATAATTCGTTATTTTTTTTATTTTCTTATAAATTCAAAGTTCTCAAATATTTTGATATTTGTATTTACTTTTTTTTAAATTAACTCATATTCACAATTAGTTACAAAAATAAATAAACATATTTCAATAAGCAATATACACTTTTGAAAATCATTTGACATAGTTGGTTTGTCGATCTAATATTCTTTTATAAAATGGAGAACCGTAATGACTTAAAGATATGTTTGAAATATAAATTCAAAAGCTTTCAATTTTAAAAATGGAAGGCAATTCTTTCAATTTAAAATATTAATTCATCTCTATAAAATGTTTGTTTTACCAACTTATATTATAACTGAAATGTGTTGTATATTATATAGATAAACAAATTTATTAATGAAAGAATCACCTCTTAATGATAACTTGTTTTTAAGATCTTTTCCTACAACCTTTTTGTGGTTAGGAATGGCAACGGGGCGGGTTCGGGGCGGGGCGGCATATCCCATACCCGAACCCGATATTTATATTTGTCCCCGAACCCGACCGGAAACCCGACGGGTTTCTTATCGGGGCGCCCCGTCGGGGCTAAAAATATCCCCGAACCCGACCCAAAACCCGATATAGACCCGAAACCCGACCTGAAAATGGTGGCAGAAAAAATTAGGAAAACTACAATGAAACAATTGAGAAATTAAAACCTTACAAATGCTTAAAATACAAATAAGTTCTTAACATAAGTGAACCAAATAGAAATTACTAAAGTCTAATATCGTAACTAAATTCATCACAATAGTGAGAAATTGGGAATACGTGATGGGATTGAAGGTTAGAGTCTTCGGGTGGCTGAAATGGGTTAGAGGGATGAAATCTCATTATATATATATATATATATATATATATATATATATATATATATATATAATTTTTCGGGTCGGGGCGGATCGGGGCATGCATACCCCACTCCCTGACCCGAACCCGAACTAAAAACCCGATAATGACCCAAAACCCGACCCGAAACCCGATAAGAGTGACCCGACCCGCCCCAAAATCTTCGGGGTTCGGGTTTTCTCGTCGGGTTCGGGTTTTTTTGTCATCCCTATTTGTGGTTAGTAACAAATAAAACGGTGTATAATGTTGAAATACGGAAATTCGTCCGATCCTTTTATTTTGATATGAGATATCAAAATAAAATTGAGATTCTATATTATTTATACAATCTCTAAATATTATTAAAAGATAACCCTTAATTCACCAATAAAGCGATCATGGCCCTTGATTGTATTTCAATCATATGATTTCCACCTTTAGATCAAATTGTTGACATCATATTCTCCAAATAGAAATCAAACATTTAATTATAGAATCTTTAAATTTAGCAATTACATTTCAATCACAATTATATTTAATTACAAAATCTTTAATTATAGAATCTATCATACTTTTTAAAATATATATTACATTTAATTATATAATCTTTAAAATCAGCAATTATGTTATCAATTGAAGTATATCATTTTATCTATATATTAAGTATCGGTTTCTCCATAAATTTTGTCAAAAACATGAATAGCCGCCCCATCTTTCTCCTTTATTTTTTTCTCTTAAACCATAATTCCCTAATCCTCTTCGTCCTCATGTCAATGGTTGTGCTTCAATTGATGTTTTGTGTGTTCATAACAGAATGTAGCACCATAAATTGGTTCCTTTTTTCTCATGTATTCTTAGAATTTATGTATTGCTCTTACTTGCATCTCCAGTTATCACACCTATGTTTTGGCTTCACACAAATCTCTACAAACTAAAGCAAGCATCTCCATCTTTTGAAGATCTATGCCATCATTTACCCTAATTAATATTGTTCATAATTTAACTCTCTTATATATAGTTTTTGGCTTCAATATTCAAATCTGTTTAGTTTTTTCTTTTTTTTAAAACTCATCTTTAAATATTATTAAAAGAGAACATTTAATTCACCAATGAAACAATCAGGTCCCTTGATTGTGTTTTAATCATATATTTTCCACCATTAGATCAAACTGTTGACATCATCTTCCCCAAATAAAATTCAAACAAATTTACATTTAATTATAGAATCTATAATAATTATAGTATCTTTAAATTCAGTAATTATTTTATCAATTGAAACATATCATTCTATTAATTAGAGAAACTGATATCATGTATATAAATAGAATGATATGTTTCAATTGATAAAATAATTACTGAATTTAAAGATGCTATAATTATTATAGATTCTATAATTAAATTTAATTTGTTTGAATTTTATTTGGGGAAAATGATGTCAACAGTTTGATCTAATGGTGGAAAATATATGATTAAAACACAATCAAGGGTCCTGATTGTTTCTTTGGTGAATTAAATGTTCTCTTTTAATTATATATATATATATATATATATATATATATATATATATATATATATATATAGAGAGAGAGAGAGAGAGGTGGGTTCAATTGAGAAAATAAAAAAGGTTGAGAATGGGGGAATCATTCTCAGTCACTCATTTAATCTAAGCATAAAAGACACGGTGGCAAACTTGTAAATATCATAATAACCTTCAATCTCAAATACATAACTATAGAGAATTCGATAACTGTGCGTTCATCAGCAAAATTTTTCCTTCAACCTTCAATAATCATCCAGATTTCTTCAACTAAACCGAAATTTCTTCGTTGTTCATGAAATTGGAATAGGTGTTCTGGACTCGCAGTCACAGTCGACATTGAGGGACTTAGAATCGGTAATCACAGGTTCCCAATCGGATTTTCGGAAATCAAAATCAAATTGAGAAATCGATCAGAGATAGGATGTCGCATCTGAAGTCGAAATCGGAAGTATATGATGATTTGGAATTGATAACTTGATGTTTTTAACATTTTTAAAATAGTTAACTTGTTTGCACTCCAACTGTTTGATGAAATGCATAAACTAAATTACCACGTTATATTCACATATGAATATGTTTTCTCACCTGAATCAGTATATGATTATTAAAAACACAAAACAAATATGCAAGTCTGTATGTTATTCATATGTGAATAACATATAAAAATTATATATATTTGTCAAAATACATTCAATATTCATAAGTGAATATACCTTGTAATATTCATATGTGAATATACTGTGTAATATTCATAAGTGAATATATCATATAATATTCACAAGTGAAAATACTCTGTAATATTCACATGTGATATACCATGTAATATTCACATATGAAATATCATTTAATACTCATAAGTGAATATATCATCTAATATTCACAAGTGAATATATTATGTTAATATTCAAAAGTGAATTCATCGTCCAATATTAAAATATGAATATACTATGTTTATTATATGTTATATTCATATATGAATGATACTTAAATTGTAAAAAAAAAAATCATACTTTTTATTTATAAGTGAATAATGAATGTACTGTAATAAAACCTGCTGCATTGTTATTCATTTATGAATAACGATAGCTGAAAATATAAAAAATAAATTTTTTATTTTATCTTAAAACTATATCAATATGGATGTCTATTTGTAGAGAATAAAAAATCATGAATTTTGGTATATTTAAAATCATTTTTTGATAAAAATAGCTTATAAAAATTAAAAAAAAAAACGAAAAAAACTATGCTTTTGTATATATTAAGGTAATGATTAGCATAGTTTAAGGAAATATGTTATGTCAGAAAACACATGTGCATTCGTTTCCCATTTCCACCGGTAGGTTGGAGGCTTTTGCGGCAAAAGTAAATGATTGGCTAAGAATGATTCCCCCACTCTCAACCTTTTCTCTCTCTCTCTCTCTCTCTCTCTCTATATATATATATATATATATATATATATATATATATATATATATATATATATATATATATATATATATATATATATATAAGGGAGGGTTCATGCGAAAATGCAAATAATTTGCGAAAACGCGAAAACAAGAAAAACCTATGATATTGTGTCACCTCAACATTATATTTTTGAAAATAATTCATCCAAACTTTGAAATACATGATGATAATCGATGATAGATGAGAAATTATTTTATATTAGCAAAGTATGATTTTTAACATTTTTATTATGAAAACATGAACTTAAAAATGATTAAGGACGTGAAAAAAAAATTATTAAAATCGTTTTTAAATCTATATTGTCATAACACCATCCAATATAAACTTACTATCTCTAATTTATTGCTAATAAATTTATTTTTTTATAGTACATGTGTTTGATTTTCATAAGATAAAATCTGTTTTCGCAAAAAAAAAATATATATATATATATATATATATATATATATATATATATATATATATATATATATATATATATATATATATATATATATATATATATATATATATATATATATATATATCTTTTTTCTCTGTGGGAGATTTGCCAAAATAGGCATTATCAAAGATACTAAACCTTTCTTTGGATAACATGTTATACACAAATCTAGTTGACAAAAAAAATGGAACAACATTCGAGGGGACTTAGCAACTAGGATAAATCAAAATCAAGTATCATCCAAATGATAAAATGTTGACCACTTCATAAACAAGCAAAATCAATGATATGTTTTAGAGTACAATAAGAAATATCATTATGCGATGAACTAAGAAATTTGTAACCAGATTTCATTTGAACTTACTTGTTTTATTTATTTGATTTATAAGCACTAACTTTCACGTGCTCAATTCATCTTCAATAAACCTTGAGAAACAGACTTTCTATCACATGTAATGTATATAGACTAATCGAACAAACAAACAATGGGCACAACCAAAAATAATAAATCTTTTCCTAAATACAGAAGATCTTTGCAAGGTTTATTAGATCGTTTCACGTCCAATTGTCTATAAGTTGTCTATTTGAAAGGCGAAGACCCATTATATTCTATTGGGGTAGGCCTTTTCTTCTTAAGTTTGTCATTGGTAGTTGGGGTCGTACTATAGGTATTTGTTGTTCCGTTACGGTTCTACGACATCTTTATACATATTATACAACTCAGTCAAACATATATTTATGTAATATATTTTATGGAGATAAATCAAAATATTAAATATAAAAATAATCTCTCTAACATTGGTTGATTTGTCTTTTTTTTTTTTTTTTTTTTTTTTTTTTAGTTAGGCGCATTAGATTGCTTTCTGATTACTCAGTCGCACATGACATGCCTAACAATGTCGTATAGCCCTTCCCATGTGGTTTCCTATTTACTCCAAAATAAAGTTTCATTTTTTTTTCTTATTTTCATTTTATCATGATGTTACTTTTAGTTCATGTTGTTACGTTATTTGTAAAAGAATTATAAGAATCACATCATTCAGATAAAGTTTTATAAATGATTCTTATGAATTTAAAATGGCTCCCAAAATAGTCATTATGAAAAAAAAATTGTATAACGGTCATTTTTGACAAAACTTAGTACACCATTAGTCCGTTTGGAAAAAGTTTTGCACAAAAATGGTCATTATGAATAATTGTGGACTAAAGGGCTATTTAGCAGAATCTAAATTTTTAAGAGATTTGAATTTCTAAGATTGTTTGAATTTTTAACATACTGGTTGACTGGAACCTCTGAATTTGACTGGAACCTCTGAATTAATGTGTTGAATTATAAAAATGACAATTTTACCTTTGTGTATTATTTTTGTTGAATAATTATAAAAAAAATATAAACACCGTATAAAATCCAAATTAATATAAATCAAAATTTATCTTCAATAATTTGTAATAATCTTTTTGAGATAAATTTACAAAAATAACATCAAATTTTTAATATCCCAAGGATTTTAAAGTTAAAAAACAACATATTTGACAATGAAGGTCAAAAGTTTGTGCACCAACTTTTGAGCTTTGATCTTTTAAGATGGGATATATTTCAGTTTGAGCTTTTAGTCTTCAATGTGTCTATATGTTTCATATGCCAACCGATGTTGAGACATAAACGACAATGGACTTTGACAACTTCAGAAAAACGAACTTGCGAAATCTTCATATGTTTCAACTGAGACCATGGATCAAAAACAAGATTAAAACCACTCTACCTTGTAATGCCTACTTTACATGTATGATTTCAATTATCAATTGAGTTAATTAGAGTAAAAGAAATGGAGGGGTTGGGGTTTGCAACGCAATTATGTTGTGTGTCGCGACGCCTGGCCGCAATAAGCCAAAACCCCAATCTCGAGCCTTTAGCCCTATTTAAGGTACCAAGTCCTATTGATGTCTCCCACATATGCTTGACTTCTTAAGTGACAAATGGCTTAGCTGCCCCTGCATTATGTATTCCAATACCTTTAGGTTTGACATTTTCTTAATTTCCCTTCATCTGTTTTCTTATTGTATTCAGATTTTATGTTTTTTTTTTTAGGAAATGGACTCTTATTGCTTGATTTATTGATAGGTACTAATGTAAAACATAAACATTGTAAGTTTCTAGCTGATTTATCTTGTCATGGTGATGAAATTCTTGTTGCTAAGGGTGGTCAAGGATAGGTGAGTAATTCGGGTGTAACACCTGGTTTTGAAAGTGCTTCGTTGCTCGGGGCTGCGACCCAATCATCAGTTGTCATAAGGCTTAGGGCCTTTGGAAAAGAGAGGTCTAGACCTATTTAGGTACGGATAACGTAATTAAGGTGATCTGGGAGTTTGGGTTGTGTCTTGGAGCCAAGAGGTATATCGGTAAAGTGGCAGTTCGAGCTCTTATTAAATTTTGGATTTTTGTTCGGAAGGTTTTGAGGTGAGGATAAGTTGATAGATGTGTAGAGCTTCTCACCACCTTTCTATGGATATAAAGAACGTCAAAAATGGAGTTGAAACGAAGAAGTTATGGCCGTTTGAGGTTGGAGTAGTTCGAATGATTGATCGTTGACTTGTTGACCAAGCTCATTTAAGGCTCACGACAAAAGCATGAAGTTCTCATGACGTGAGGAGCGCCTGATGCACCAAAACCCTAATTTTTGGGTATTTAAGGGTATGAAATGATTAGGGTTGCTTCTCCTTGGCCTATTTCACTCCTAATACCTATGGAAACCTTAATCTCAGCCCCTATTGAATTCCTTGGTCATTCTTGGTGTTATTCAAGAGATTTTGAAGCTTTGAATCCCTTTAAGGAAGAAGAAGATCATTGGTGGTGCGTTTGTTAGCATCTTGGATTCATCATCAGCTAGTTGAGGAGCTTTTAGACCTTTTTAAGTCCTCAAGCTCATGCCTTTTCTTTCCTTTCTTACTAGATCTAAGTTTCCATGCATTTCATGAATTTTAATGTTGGTTAGCATGCATGGGATCCATAAAGTTGGCAACTTTATGGATCATAGTGGTATCTTAAGTCCTATATGTTCTAGATCTGGACTTTAGTCATGGTTTTGGACTCCAAGTTTGAGTCTTGGCCCCTTTTCCTTCACTTTGATCTAAGTTGGAGCTTAACTCATGTATTGGACATATGTGATTGGAAAGCTTTGACTTTTATGATCCTTGGGGTCAAGGAAGACCCTCTAGATTGTCCTATGTTAAGGCTTAATGGATTAGGAGCATAATGGTCATTTTTTGTCAGATTCGAACTCACGGATTGAGGAATGAAGCCTCACAACGTGAGAGCGTGTTCGAGGAAGTTTCTGGGCCAAAGTCACGATCTCACGACGTGAGCATAAGGTGCTTACGATGTGAGCATCGCCTATGCAAGTTTTGCGCTCTTTGATTGTGGGCTAGCTTGGTATTGGACTTATCATTTGGAATGGGCTCATAATGGACTAAGGATTTTAGAGTAATGGACTTCTGGTTAGGCTTGCCCTAATGGGCATTGGATGATGAATTGGGCCTTATTAGGCCCAATGTAGTTAGGCTTTGATTGGGCCAAATAGGCTTAGACCTTTGGGCCATTAGAAAATCATTGGTTCAGAAAAGTAAATAGGCTTTAGGGAAAGGCCCATGTAAGGGTTTGGGCCCAATTTGGAAAATTAGGCCATTGATGGGTTTTTATGGATTTTGTAGTTTTGGGCCTTGGTTGTGAATCTTGTTGGGCCAGGGGTGAAACGGTCATTTCACCCCAAGTAAGGGTTATGGAACATGCTTTGGAACCAAATTGCTAATTGGGTGACAGTTTGGTATAGATAGCTCGAGGAGTCGGCAGGGTTGCACCAAGGATTTCTTATAGTGAGCTTCAGCGTTTGAGGTGAGTTTCCTCCTGCAGGAACGGGTCGAAGGCACCAATGTCGGCCCATATTTATGTTTATATGTTTCTAGATTACAATATGATGTCGGGCGGTCCCCGAGGAATGTTGGTATGCTTGATGTCTTCGTGATTCTTGCATGTGCTTGTATTTGTATGTTTCCGAATTACGGTTCGATGCCGGGAGATGCTCGAGGAATGTCTGTATGCTTTCCGGATTATGGTCTGATGCCGGGTGGGGTGAGATGAATGTTTATATGTATGATTCCGGACTACGGTTCGATGCTGGGTGGTACCCGATGACTATGTGCATGTTTAGTTATACTTGTTGTCTTTGTGATACTTGTATGTGCCTGGTAAGGAGGTGAGTGTGGGCAGGGTCCCGTATCTCATCACTAGCTGAGTGTGGACGGGTTCCATATCTCATCATTAACAGAGTAGGGGGCGGGGCCCATGATAGGCAAAGCCTTAGGATTGGAACATATAGTAGTATGTATGATTCTTTATGTGCTAGCATGATTATATGATATTATTTGTATGTGTACAACGGGTGAGGCCCAGTGACAGGCGGGGCCTGGGAGAAACATATCTATATTCTGAGCGGGGCAGGGCCCAGTCTATGTGATTAAGTGTATGGTATGTGGTAGTGTGGGGAGACTCACTAAGCTTCGTGCTTACGGTTTTAGTTTTGGTTTCAGGTACTTCCAATTGCAAAAAGAAGAGCTCGGGATGACTGCATTGCACACACCATGAAGTTTAGCCTGGGATGTTTACTCTGATGTTTTGATTTGGAAACTCTGATAATAATGTTTTGAAATACTTAAGACTCATGTTTTGATGGAATGGTTTGATAACTATGATTTTATTTAATAACTAAAAATGAAATTTTTGGACCGCATTTTTGGGACGTTACATCGGGACACAAGGGGTTAATAAGTTTTTCATGACCATTTACAAAATTACAGTTTTGACCTTGATTTTGTATGTAAAATGGACTTCATTCTTTTGCTTGTGGCATATCAGTCTGTTGGAGATGCCAGAGCATAAAAAGAAGAAGATGGTAAATTTGATGAGGGGTGAAAGTGATAAGGTAAGATCTATATTTTTTTCTATCCCAACCAGTAAATTACCATTTTACCCTTGCATTATTCTTTTTGTAAATTCACTTGTAGGTTTTCTTAGGGCTATTTTTTTTAATAAATGCATGTATGGATAAAGTGGTTGAAAGGGTAATGATGTATGTGTGAATAAGATGATATATACACAAAGTCTTTTTTGTAGTGAAAAAACTGTCTAAATTTAGTAAATGACCATTTTACCCTCACATGCCAACAAAAACATTACACAATGTTCATCAGTTTTAGCATAATATGTACTCGAACCAAAGGTTTGATAGATAAATTTTCACACTTTTTATTTCACTTACAAATTAGACCAGTCATACATGTGTTAATTCTTGGTCAACCTGGGGAGGAGGTCAGTTTGCAGTTAATACTAGGAGTTGTTGCAGATGTTGGTCTTGTAGTAAGTATCATCTTTTACACATTCTTCCTATAATGCCCTCACATTAACATTTTCACTTAAAATTTTTTATTAGCTTGTATTCTTTTTTTTTTCATCCAGGGACTCCCTAATGTTGGAAATCCACCCTACTATGAGCCATTACACTTGCAAGAATTGATATTGCAGATTACCCTTTCACAACTTTAATACCAAATCTTGGACACCTTGAGGGTGATCCTAGTTTAGGGGCATGAAATATTTCATCTGAAGCAACATTAACAGACCTCCTTGGTCTTATTGAAGGGGCACATTTGAAAAAGGTACACAAAATATTTCTTTTTTAAAAATTAAGTATTGGATGATATTTGATCAAATATGATTATGAAACAGTGATACAATACAAATATGATATTATACTTCAAGCAAATGCATTACCATATTGTTTAACCAACTGGAACATCATTTCTTGACTTCGTCCACTTTTAGCATGAAAAAATGTTGGTTATGCTTTTGTATGCTTGTATCCTGCATGTCAATTTTATGAAACTCCTTCAGTTTGTTTATGCACTAATAGTCACCATCTGTTTCTGTAGTAATTCACATATGTATTACATATGATTTATATGTAAATCACAAGTGAATCACATATGAATTACATGTGATTCACATGTAAATAACATGCAATTCGCATATGAGTTACATGTGGTTCACATGTAATTCACATATGAATCACATGTGCATCACATGTAAATAACATGTAACTCACATATTATTATATGTGATTCACATGTAATTCACATATGAATCACATGTAATTCATATGTGATTAACTTGTGATTCACATGCCAATCACTTGTGATTTACATGTGATTCACATTTAAATCACAAGTGAATCACATATGAATTACGTTTATATGCACACATGCATTTTGTGTGAGTGTTCTTCGTTAATTTTTTCTTTAACTTTTCTTACGAATTTCACGTTTAAATCTTAAAAGATACAATCACATTGAATATCACATTATATAATCACATGCAAATCTTACATAATATGATCACATGTGAATCTTATATGATATATACATATGCATTTTTATGAGTGTTCTTGCATTAATCAAATTTTTTTCTTAAACTTTCTTGTAGATTTGGAAGAATTGTGGAAAATATTTAAGAGGTGAAAAATGATAAATTAAAAAAAAATATATGAAAATCTTGACACGAAGAAATGAAAATACGTTGAAATTTTGTAGTTATTTTTTATATTTTATTTTGTATCGAGTAAAATAGTTGTATTATTATGTTTATAGATTATTAAATAAATTTCTTTTATGATTTATTTACAAATATTATAGTATAAGAAATATGTATATATGCACTTGAAAAAAATATATATATATATACACCTAAAACGTTGATTTTTTTGTTTAAAAAGTTATAGTTTTTTTAGAAAATATTATAGTTTCTTTTTTTTTTTTTTACAATTTATTGATTTTTAGGAACTTATTGATTTTAAAAAATTACAGTTTATTTAAACAAAGATTTTTTTTTCTATTTTATTAAAAAATCATGTTTTCTAAAAAAATTTAAAAATATACATTTTGTAGAAATCCAAAATTATTATTTAAAAAAATCCAAAAAGTTAATCTATTATGTTAGTTTTTTGACATTTTTATTAATATTTTCAGTAACACAAAAAGTTAAACATTAAATGAGATTGATAAGATGACGATCATGCCCATAATGAGTTGATTTTGATATAACGTTCTACAGTTTAGTTCTCGGAAAACTATAAGTTCTCAACGGATATATATATATATATATATATATATATATATATATATATATATATATATATATATATATATATATATAATTTCTTATCTTTTAACAAATTTTCCCTAAATTTAATCTATAATATTGTATTTTTTGTCGTCGACTTCTCGAGAATTATTAAATTTTTGACCAAATTTAATCGTATACCTATACGGAAGGTAGCATATTTAAAGTCATAAAAAGTTGCTGTGGGGAGATGGCTATTGAAGTAGCCAATCATATCATGCCACGTCAGAAAAGCTCGTGATGACATTGTACGTGGCATTACAAGATGTCTGGTGAAGAACTCATCCCCTATCCATACAAAAACCAAAACCAGTCAGAAAGAGATAGAAAGCGTAGAACAGAGTTCGAGATATTTTCCTTCAATTTTTCGTAATTAAATTATCGTTTCCGAAACAAATGACGTGAAAGTTCTTCAAAATTGAATTATTTGTAATCCTGAAAACTTGATTTGTGATAGAAGAATCAATGGAGTGCTTTGGAGCTCGAAACATGACGGCAACAATGGCGGTTTTTACGTGCCCTAGATTCACGGACTGTAATATCAGGCACAAATTTTCGTTACTGAAACAACGAAGATTTACTAATTTATCAGCATCGTCTTCGTTGCGTCAAATTAAGTGCAGCGCTAAAAGCGACCGTTGTGTAGTGGATAAACAAGGGATTTCCGTAGCAGACGAAGAAGATTATGTGAAGGCCGGTGGATCGGAGCTGTTTTTTGTTCAAATGCAGCGGACTAAGTCCATGGAAAGCCAGTCTAAACTTTCCGAAAAGGTGAATTATTCGATTACCATTCTCGTACTTATTACTAGAGCTTTGTGTTTGTTTGTTTGTTTGTTTGTTTGTTTTCTGGTTTCTCTCCACAATCTTCTCATTTACTACATTTAGTTAATATTCTCTGAAGGAGGTTCGATTCAATCGATCGACTAGTAAGTAAGGTTTATGTTAAGTGTCAATTGCGTATGCATCTTCACCATTTTTGGGACACTAAAAGTCTGTCTGTGAATGAGGACTTTTGAACTTTTCTTCATGAAACAACAATCCTTCCGAAATTTCTTTGCATACACCAGATGTTATTTTCCAGTAGCAAATTCTGAATCAGTTATCTATTTGTTATTTCCTGAAAAACTTCACCTCGTTGATGCAGCTAGCACAGATACCAATTGGAAATTGCATACTTGATCTGGTTGTAATCGGTTGTGGCCCTGCTGGCCTTGCTCTTGCTGCAGAGTCAGCCAAACTAGGGTTGAACGTTGGACTCATTGGCCCTGATCTTCCTTTTACAAACAATTATGGTGTTTGGCAGGATGAATTTATAGGTATAGATATCCTTGATTTCCACTTTCTGTATGTAGTATTATCTGATTTCAATCTCTAAAGGCTACCAATTACCAAATTTCTTTCAGGTCTTGGACTTGAAGGATGCATCGAACATTCTTGGAAAGATACTCTTGTATACCTTGATGATGATGCTGATCCCATCCGCATAGGTCGTGCATATGGCAGAGTTCATCGTGATTTACTTCATGAAGAGTTGTTAAGAAGGTAATAATACTCGTTTTGATTGTTTCCAAATTCCAATAAATAACAAGCTACTTTTAAGTCTAATTCCTGTGAAGCTTTTTAGGTGTGTGGAATCAGGTGTTTCATATCTAAGCTCCAAAGTAGAAAGAATCACTGAAGCTCCAAATGGCTATAGTCTCATTGAATGCGAAGGCAATATCACCATTCCATGCAGGTAGACTATTATAAACTTATATATGTCCCATAATCTAAGCTTTATAAAATAATACTTTTCTTTCTATTAGGCTTGCTACTGTTGCATCAGGGGCAGCTTCAGGGAAATTTCTGGAGTATGAACTTGGGGGTCCCCGTGTTTGTGTCCAAACAGCTTATGGTATAGAGGTTGAGGTAAAAACACAAATCAAGCCATATAATAATGATGAATTTGAATATTAAGAATATCTATATATTTATATAAATTTGTTATTGTAGGTTGAAAACAACCCCTATGATCCAGATCTAATGGTGTTCATGGATTATAGAGACTTCTCAAAACATAAACCGGAATCTTTAGAAGCAAAATATCCGACTTTCCTCTATGTCATGGCCATGTCTCCAACAAAAATATTCTTTGAGGAAACTTGTCTAGCTTCAAGAGAAGCCATGCCTTTCAATCTTCTAAAGTCCAAACTCATGTCACGATTAAAGGCAATGGGTATCCGAATAACAAGAACGTACGAAGAGGTGCTATTAACAGACACACTGTAAATCAAAGACTCCACATATCTAACAGACTGAGACTCTGTACTAATTTGGTTTTGTTTAATATTTTCAAGGAATGGTCGTATATCCCCGTAGGTGGATCGTTACCTAATACAGAACAAAAGAATCTCGCATTTGGTGCTGCAGCTAGTATGGTGCACCCTGCCACAGGGTATTCAGTTGTTCGATCTTTGTCAGAAGCTCCTAATTATGCAGCAGTCATTGCTAAGATTTTAAGACAAGATCAATCTAAAGAAATGATTTCTCTTGGAAAATACACTAACATTTCAAAACAAGGTATAGTCGCAATTTGACCTCTTATCAGAGGCTTCACTTCTAATTATGGAATTTCTTTTTGATTAATATAAATTGTTTTAATTAAAGCATGGGAAACATTGTGGCCACTTGAAAGGAAAAGACAGCGAGCCTTCTTTCTATTCGGACTATCACACATCGTGCTAATGGATCTAGAGGGAACACGTACATTTTTCCGTACTTTCTTTCGTTTGCCCAAATGGTATAATCTTTTTCATTTTAAAACCTTCCACTTGGTACAATTTTCATTTCAGACCTTTCACTTGGTAGAATTTGCATTTTAAACCTTTGAGTATAATTTTTATGTAGGATGTGGTGGGGATTTTTGGGGTCTTCTTTATCTTCAACGGATTTGATAATATTTGCGCTTTATATGTTTGTGATAGCACCTCACAGCTTGAGAATGGAACTGGTTAGACATCTACTTTCTGATCCGACAGGGGCAACTATGGTAAAAGCATATCTCACTATATAGATTTAGATTATATAAATAATACCCATATCTTGCATATATATATAAGCCTTATTTATTTGTTTTGTATCCTTACAACAACATACTCGTTAATTATATGTTTTTTAAGTAATGCTCACAATATTTTTTTGACCAACTTATACTGTTGTGTGGACTACTTTGGAATGTGTTATGTGAAAATGAAAATAAATACTAGTTATGTAGTGTAAACTATATGGACGTATTAGATCATCTTTTATGAAGAAAAGAATATGTTCAAATTTGTGATGAGATTCAAACGCTATAGACGTGGTAAACTCGATATAAGAGGATAAAAAATGATTTTTAAAGGAAAAGTATGAGTTAGAGTCAACTTGACTAATATAGTTAATTAGCGATTAATTAAGAAATAATTGATCCAAGCTTGAGTGCTTGACTATAGACTATAGTAACCAAAAATTATTGAGTCGTTTACCAGAATTAATAATATCATAATTATTGACTCATGTGTTGTCAACATAAAATAATAAAAAAAACTAAATTTAAAAATTCATTACATACTATATGAAAATTTATTCGTACCAATGAGGCAATGAGTGACGGTTGAGTGTATTACCACATGTTATCCGAATATAAATATTAATGATAGTAAAATAAAAGATTAAGTAATTTATCTAAACAAATATATTTTTAGTATAATTAGGTTGATCGGCAACATTTTTTTTTTATATATTTAGCTAATTATATAATGTGGTATATGATTACAACAATTATATTCACATAATAATATTTTTTTTAGAAGGAGAAATTTGTAATGAAAAAGAAAACTAGCAAAGCTAAGAGCGCAAACAAGAGTTGTATTCGGCAATTACGTTACAAGTCAAAACACCAATTAATCCAAAAACTTTTTCTTACGGCTATTCACCCAAAGGACACCACAATATAAACATCCAAAGAAAGAATGAAAAGCAATCACATTAGAATAAACTTTAAGATTATTGAATTTCTCTAAAACCCACAAGAACATCTATCATTGCCTCGATTGCTTCAACACACACTTTGGAGGGATACTGAGTGTTCCCAACCGAAGAGGTGGTCTAATGACAAATATGTAACATTCCAATTTTTAACAATGGTATCGAATTAACAAATATCTAACATCATTTGCAATGATGTCTTTGTTTAGCAAAATTTGGTCTAATTTTTTGTTTTTCATTTTACAATGTATTGTTAAAAATTTGGGGAAATAAAGGCACTTGAATATTTTGAGAATTGTGATTCCATATTCAAATCAAAGTATTTGGGAGGTACTTCCTAATCTTTGATTGGATAAGACTCAGAAGATAAAATAATAGAGAATGAAAGTTTATGAATTTCGTGAGTACCAGAAAACTGACAAAAAATTGGTTAAAAACTTTCTTTGTCTGAAAACTGTCAAAACTGTCATAAAACAGTTTTCTCAATAGTCAAAAAAATGTCATAAACCAGGGTTTTTTTATAAGGATTAATGCAAAGTCAAAACCAGGTCAAATATTCAAAAATTGGATTTTCTTATGCTTTTTTAATACAACAATATAACCCAAATAAAAAATTTGGATGTTCGACCCCAGCCAGGGCTCTGCCCCTTGGACCCCACCAGAGGTTGTCGCCCCTTGGACCCCGCTCCCATGGGCGCTGCCCCCGGACACCAGTTCGTTCAAGGGCTTCGCCCCTAAATGACAGTCTACTTTTAATCTTGAATAAACTTAAACAATTGTGCACTCCTCACATTCCTTACTTATTTAATATTCATCAAGATTGATTTTTGGTCAAAAAAATCAACTCATTACATTTAAATATAATCACTGAAACAAATCACCAACATGTATTACAAACCAAATGGGTGCAATCAGAAAACCATAGGAAGCATTACAAATATTTTCACAAATAAACTAAAGGTAGATATATTCTACTAATTATCCTTTGCTAATCCTTGATTTACTAAGTCCTTCAACGATTGTTATTTACAATGTGGACTTCAACATATAGTTGGTATATGGCACACATGTCATTTAAGAAGAAATATATGTAAGACAACGAACTGTCTCATGAGTACAAGAGTTTTACAGTTTTAGACCCAAAATAATATTTAGAAAAACATTTCTTTAATTCATTTTTCATTCATTCAATTAATAAATCTTAAAAACATTTAGTTTTTCAAAAGCTTTTTCATAAACAAAATAATTCCTTTATCAAGTTCTTTTCCTTGATATGAAATATCTTCATATTATAATAGTACTTTGAGAATTCATTTGTACCAAATATGCATCAAAGTCAAAAGAATGTCTTAAAACTATAGATATAGTTTGAAGTACTCATTTTTAATACTTACACCGATTCAAAACATTTATTCCAAAATACTTGTCTAAGTAAAATACTAATTTTCCAAAATAACATATAGTCAAAGTACATATAACTCAAAAAGTACAAATAGTTGAAGTACTTATAACAAAGAATGTACAAATATTCAAAGTATGTATAACCCAAAACGTACAAATAGTTGAAGTATTCTAGCTCAAAACACACACAAAAGTCCAAAGGTACAACCCCTTGTTTCGGAATGAATCCCACATTAGGATATGCACTACTTCGCAAAAGGAGGTATAATCATGGTAGTGCCTCAAACTATGCAAGTCTAAATGGCCATACTTCTCACACCACCAAATATAACATATGCTTATTAATATCAAAGTTTTCAAGCAAATTCAAGTGACTCCACAAAGTAGCAACTAGCAAAAATAGCACAGTTGTGAATATTTCTTAGCTCACAACAAAAATCTAAACAAGCCTTCATAACCGATTTATATTTCAAATTGTCACTTGAAAAACAATACAAAGAAAAATACTTTGCAAAAACACTTTGCTTAAAACAAAATTTTATTGCCAAAAGCCGAAAATAATTTACTTTAACAAATAATTCCCAATTTCTTCCCACGTCAAATTATTATATTTGTAATTTAATAGAAAACATTACTATTCAAGCATAGGCACTTTCAAATAGTAGCAATGTATTAGCAAAATTCTATTCAAAATACATTTCAATTCACGACAATTTACTTGAACTTTCGTACTAGAACTACAAGGCATGATTATATGTATTCAATTTATATCAAAACACTTGCAAAACAATTTATAACATGTATCCATGTTTGGAAAAAATCAAGTACTCACCTTAGTAGTTAAGTTGTCTAACTACACAACTCTACTCGTCATTCACTTTCAATCATAATTTTGCTCTTTAGTTCTTTATCTTTCAATTCATATAAAATTGATCATTCACCTTGTTATTCAATTCACTGTCACATACACATGGCTCTAGAGTGTATTTTGGGATTAAAAATGACGAAATATGGAAAAACTAAAAAAAGAACTGATAATTTGGGGGATCAAACAAAGTCGGTTTAGTGCAATCCACATGTCCGATTGTAGAAAAGTGAGTAAGCTACATTGTGGGGGAATTTTGGAGGCTAATTCATAGCCACGTGACGGAGAGGTGGGAAGGTGTCAGCTTATGCATCAGTGACTCGATCGGTTAACTCGGCTAGGCTTAGTTTCCAACTTGGTCGTGTAAAAATCTGAAAAACTCTCGGATTTTGTTCAATTAAGATTTTCTTCCAACTTTAAACTTTCATATCTTCCTTATATGTATGATCTCAGTTTGACCCAATTTTTCTTTCATTGTTTTCTACATGAGAATTTTCATCCATTTGGTAATGTAGACATTAGGAAGGAGTGTTTATTAAGCTCTAAAGTAGCTTTTTAGTACCTTTTTCAAAATTTTCAAAATCATGAAATTCTTACTTCTTACTTCTTACTTCTTGAACCTTTCATATTCTTCCCAAATCACATATGTAAGACTAATAAGTGTTTTCAATTCTTATATGCTCCATAAATCATCCAAAAGTACATTACACACATTTCATATCCATGGGGTTAGCAAAAATCGAAACAAATGTAAAAATATCTGAAATAAGTTGAAAACGAGGTGAAAACCGATGGTACAGTTTTCATTTTTAGTACGGTGCGGTTATTAATTTCCCAATAACTGCAAATAACCGAACCTCACCAAATTTAATATATTAAATAATTTTATTTAATATATTAAATAATTTTATATATAATATTTATTATTTAGTTAATAATAATACATAATATAATTACTTAAGTTGTTGGTTTGATGGTGTTTTAAAATGTCTTGAACTCTTAAGAATATGGTTTGTTGGTGTTTTAACTTTTATTGTAAGTTATTAAAATTTGACTTTTTAAAGATAATAATTGTTATGTACTTAATTTATTAGTTTGTTAGTATTTTAAGATATTGTCTTATATCTTACTCACTTTCATATTGTTACAAGTAACACTCTTTTAACTCTTAAAACCACAAAAATTACCAAATCAACGCGGTTAAAACGTGCACCAAACCCATGCGATCAAAACAGCAACCGCATGAAACCGAACCTCATAAATAACCGCATAACTGCACCACTACACTAACCGCATCATTCAGTTTCTAAAATTAATAAGCACATGTGTGGTTAGCGATTTGATTTGGCCAATAATTGCACTGATGTAACAACGTAAATTTTCAAAAGTAATTTTTCATTTTTCAACGACATAATATCTTTAAAAATTCTCAAATTACATGTTCAACACTTGTTATCAAATAAAATCATATCCCAAGATCATAAATGAAATCCTCTGACTGTGTGTGTACGGATCACGCCGGCGCCTTCCTACGATCGTCACTAGTACCTGAAACACATGACACAACAACTGTAAGCACAAATGCTTAGTGAGTTTCCCAAAATACCACATACAACACATACGCCACTCGAGGCTACAGTACGACCCTCCGGTCGATGTGTCTCAGCGGGACCCTCCAGTCCCGTAGCTCGTTGGACCCTCTGGTCCGGTCATAGCTCGTTGGGCCCTTCGGCCCGGTCTGTATCGTTGGACCCTCCGGTCCGGTCTGTATAATCATATAGCATACATATAACACATAGCACAAAACTCATACATAACACATAAGACCCTCCCTGTCAGCACATAAATATCACTCTAGGTAACGTATAGTGAGAAGACTCACCTCGGTAACTCGATAATCTCGAACTCTGTGAAATCGAGTCTAGCCTCCGCCTAATATCCCATTTCTAGCCTTAGAAAGCTCAAAACTCAAGCATGTCCTCATATCAACGACCAAGATGGAAACTTTATGGATCTAAAACACAAATACCACTGAAAAGGGACAGATCTCGGACCATGGAGCACCTTACACTCATAAAGTCTCCACCTTTGGGACTTTTAACCCTAGAAATGGCCCATGCAACAACAAACCAAAAAGAAGAGAAAAGTTTTGAACTTTATACCTCTAAATGTAGCTCCTTCCTCTGTAGATATCAGATCCAAGCTTGCACTTCAAGCTCTAGCCTCCACAAGCTCCTCTCCTTCTTCTTCACTAACACCCCAAGGCACTTTTAGCTCCAAAATCACACACACTCACTAAGGACGATGGAAGGCTCTCTCTTAGGGTTTCACTCACTGCTATGGAGGCTGAGGAATGAGCCTTAGCATCCAATATATAGTGTACAAGTAAAAAATTAGGGTTTGCATCTGGACACATTATGCCCAGCGTAACCCTGGGTAGGCGAGCCCGCGTCTAAATTAAGCGCTTGAGTATGCGCAACGTACTCCCCAGTACGCCCAGCGTACTCATTTGACACAAATTTTCTCAAGGGACCAATCTTGACAAATTGACAAAATGAAAGGGTGAAGTAGCTTTACCTGAATTTCGGGATGTTACAACTAAACCACATCACATTCACTCATATATATCTTCATTCAGTTCATACCGAATGAGTTTAGAACAAACTACTAACCTTTATAGTTTTTTTAGTTTAATCCAAATTGAATTGATTCTTTTTATTATTTAATTTTAGGAAATCTATGGAAAAATCATTTTGTTTAGGCATCATAATCGATTTATTCTATATTTTTTTATTTTTTTGGTCAATTAAGTCCTAAAACCCAAAAATTGGATTTATTTTGACTCTTTTACCCGGTCAACAAGACATCCAACTTTCAAAAATTACACTATCGGTCCAAATTTTAAATATTTGATCCAAATTTTACACTTTTGGCCCAGATTTCAAAAATTTGTTACTAATTCATCCTACATTTAGTTTATATATATATATATATATATATATATATATATATATATATATATATATATATATATATATATATATATATATATATATATATTAAATTTTGTTTTGAATATGTTTTTTGTTTAATAAAATCATATTTCTACAAAAAAATTATTTTTACATAAAAAACCTTTTTTTTCTATATAAAAATATTTTTTAACACTTTTGTATTCGAAATACCTAATTATAAAATTTTTATTTATTAAGTACACAAATAAATATAAATCCCATTTTATAAAAAAAATTAATACAAACACATATATTATAAAATAAAATATACACAAATATGTATTTATTAACTTTACATGTTATTTCAGCTCAAGGGAGTCAGATCTACGTTTTGGAGCTTTATCTTAATGGATTGAGAGCTTAATGTGAAGAGTAGCTAAACAGGAAGAGTATATTGGGCGTACAAGCAAGTACACGCAGCGTACAAACCTCAATGCAAGTACGCTTAGCGTACAGCTGAGTACGCCCCGCGTACTCAGTCTATTGGGCTTATCGGTTTTAGGCTTCGAGTTTGGGCTATCTTTTGGGCCTAGATGCTTAGGCCCTTATTGGGCCATCTGAGTACGGGTGTGTTTGGACTAAGTGAAAGGGTGGGTCTTAGGATAAGACCTAAGTAGGAGTTTGGGCCCAAGTTGGAAAATTGTGCCAAATATGGGCCTTGAGTGACTACTTGGTTTTGGGCCTTTTGGATCAAAGGTTTGGGCATGGGCCTTGGAGCAAACTAGGAAAAGGGTAGAGTGACCTTTTACCCTAACTTTTGGACTGATTGCTATGGGTTGGAATCCAGTTATTAATTGGATGATTATTTTGGTTGTGATAGCCCGTAGATTTTAGTGGGCCAACAGCCGGAGACTTTCAGTGTGATTCAGCAGTGTTTAGTGAGTTTTCCTCACTGTACTTATGGGTCTAAGGCACCAAGGCCAGCCCCTTTGGATTGTTATCCTTGTTTATCGTATGATTATGTACTGTTGCGATCTGTTAGATTTGTATCCTGGTAGATAGGATGATGTTATGCTTAGTGATCTGCAAGATCTGTCTGTTTGTTTATCGGTTGGTTATTTGTATGCTTATCTGTTATATAAGCACATGTTTGGTCGGTGGCTGAGGCTTCACTGCTTTGTGCGTAAGGCAACACGTCGGGGCATTCCAACCCGATGGTTGAGGGCCTTGCGTATGTGTCCGAAGGCACAATCCAACCTCTCAACTAGTACGCTAAGCGTACCCAATGGTTTGCCACGCATACTAACCACAAGGACAAAAAGTTAATTGCTCAGAAATAGAAGGGTTGAAAAGGAACATAATTAATTCAAGTGTTACAGTCTTTCTTCAGTTTATCCTTTTGCATCATATCATTAGATGAACGGGATGATTATTTGACGTTAGAAGATTTCCCATTTTGATTACCCTTTCCCTTGTAGTTCGTTCCCTTCCACCGTCCCTTATTGTTTTCTTGAGTTTTTCGATTTTGCTGATTGTTTTTAGTAAGCAGTAGTTTCGATTGACTGCTTTCTACAGAGTCATCATCTTTCATTCGTTCTTCGTAAGCCTTCAGTCTTCTTACCACATCTTCAAATCTTGTGGCATTAAGGTCTAGAACCTATTCGATTGATGCAACAATATGTATAAACTTTGATTGTGCTAGAGTTTTTAAGAATTTATTTACAAGTTTGGGTTCTTATATTGTTTCTCCTAGTGTCACTTCCTTTGATGCTATTACGGACGACTTTCCAGCATACTCATTGATCGACTTAGTCTCATCATCTTGAGCCTGTCGAAATCGGACAATAGAGTTTACAAACGGGCTTCTTGTACACATGCAACTCTAAGATGCCTGGCCTTGATCGCATCCAAAAGGTTCTTGTTCGTATCTTGATTATTGGTTTGAATGATTAAGCTCTCCAGAAATTGATTGATACTGCAAACCTATAGCCAAATCATTTTTTCTGCGTTTTCAATGGTTCCCGGATCGATCACGTCCCATGCTTTGTAGATTCTCAACACCACCTTCATCCTCATCACCCAGACGATGTAGTTCGTTGTGATCAACATAGGACAATGAATAGAGGTCGCTCCCATTTCCTTCACCGGTGAAGGATTTGAAGCTTCACCCGTCATGGTGAAACTTGTTCAACAAGTCCTCGAGATCACAAGTGTAGATTTACTGGAGATTTTCTGATTGAAACCTTGAAAAACTTGTTTAACAAGCTCTGATACCAATTCAAGATTCAAACATAAACACAATATATGGAATAACTCTCCAATATTATTGAGAAAATTACTCAAAACTCAATTTTGATTGTGTTACAACATTACCGTAACTTGGTTTCTATGCATTTGTGTGTGTGTGTGTGTATATATATATATATATACCGACTTATAGAATTAGACTAGAAGTCTTAAAGCCTACTTGCTTAACCTCCAAGTAATTAGATCCTAAAGTCATACTCGAATTAGGAATTCTAACAGTTTCCTTCATGTCATCTTCCCAACAAGATTAATAAAATTGATAAAAACATATACATTAATATTTTTATGATTATTTTTTCAATGTTAGAACATCCATAATCATTGGCCTCATGCATAAGAGTGAAAAAAGTTATGCGCGGACAAGGTTTGAATTAAAACCTTGAATTAACTTAAGATTAATGTCTGTTGCTAACACTAAAGGTCCAGTCAGGTTTGGTAACCCAGTCTTGTCTTGAAATAAGAAGTTCAACAAAGTATTCAAATATTTAAGAGTAAGTATGAACAAAGTAACGACAACTTAAGAACAATAAGAATGATAAAGAGAATGATTTGAATTGCAAGATACTATGTACTAATGTGAAAGAGAATGTTACTCAAGTGCTACATGCATGGAAATTACTTTTCCTTAAATAGCCAAGGTGTAAAAAAAAGACAATCTGACAAGACTACATGAACTATATAAAACTGAAAAGTCAAAAAGCTGACATTGAGGATTTTCTCGATCCTCTCCCATGAATTTTACAATAGCATAAAGACTACAAGACAAGAAACATTAAATGTTGATTACAGACTCATAATAGCATCGACTACAAAGTGCTTTTTGGACAAGTCTTTATCTCGGAAGTAACTTCAATTCGGAACACATCACATCTCGTAATGCACTTGACTTTGGTTTGGCTAGGCTTCGGATTACTAGAGTTTCACTTTCATATATCAACAATGCATAGTTTCTTTTTTTTTTTGTCACATCATCTTTCCACCAACTTTATCAAACAAAAACTCATCAACTAAAACCTATCCAATTATTGTTCATTTTGAAAAGCTTATTTCTATAATTAACCAATATATTATCATCTATATTGAATATCTTATAAAACTCCATCATCTAAAACTTTTATTTTTTAAACATATGTATTTATAAAAACATGGTTCAGAAAAAGACAGAACTAAAAATATAACATTTTTCAATGTTTTTGTTCCCCAAATATAAAGGATGATAAATTCTTAGTATATAGTTATAAAAAATACCAAAAATATTATATTATAATTATGAATTTAATATTCAATATCAAACATTAAAAAATGAAAAATAATTAATATTTATTAATATAAGCTAATTGTAATAAAGATATTAAAGTTTATGTATAATTAGGGAGTAAATATCATTGATTAAAAAGGGGATTATGTGAATTAAAGAAAAATTTAGAAAACATTTAGTTAATATGGAGTTGTGAATCATTCAACCAAACAATACATTATCTAAAAGCAATAATTTTGAGATTGATTTTAAATATTCGTCATTTTCATCGACCTTCTATTGAAGCTGTTGCTCTTTATAGACTTGTATGATGTCGGGTTATTTAGAAGGCTATGAATAAACATACCTTGAGTATCTAATGTACCTACGCAAATTGAATTTTGAACCACTTATCATTTGCTAGATCAACTTTGATGTAATGCACCCACATGCATCTGTTTGAACATATATGGATTTTAAAACAAGAAGGCATCTATAAAATATAAACTAATTTGCTATAAATAAATTAACAACCTTTAAAAATAATACTAGATCTAAGATATTATTTTGTTTAGGTTTTGCTATTGTTATATTGGGAGCATAGTATAAAACCTGAAATTGAAGTTTAGAACTTAAGTATAAAATATAAATAAATGGTCGGGTCGGTTACCCACGAATGCCTTTTAAACCTTTTTTTTTTGGGGGGAACAAAAGTATATATTGAGTGTTTTACTATTTTTAATGAAACGCTTTATAAAGTTGTTTTCAGTTGATCGTGGTTTAACCATCTAATCCGTTTAATATGTTTTAACTTAATTAATTTGTTTCTTTTTAGTTGAAATTTACTAGACTCCCGTTTGATCCATTGTAACTAGAAATATAATCTAACATATATCGATTTAATAATAAATAAATAAATAAAATTGATGTCTTTGTGATTTATTATATTATATGATTTGCAAACATTTTCCTTTGAATATATAACATATATTATCTATGATGTTTAAAAAATTATTATGTTATTTTTTCATTAAATTTTTATATATTTTTTATTTTGGTTAAATTAATGCTTTGTACCCAAAAATCTACTAAAAATAATTACACAGTCTATATGAAACTAAAAAAATTACATACATAAACATTAATTGTTATTCCAGAAAATTAATATCATTTTGTCGAACAATATAATATCATTAATATATAGAAATTATAATTATATTTTGTCTTAAGTCTTATTTAACAAAAGTAAGATAGTTTACTGTTGATAAATATAAACTGGTTTGTCAAACATTACGTTAAACATTACGCTTCAAATCAATATTCTTTACAACTTATTTTTGTTTATCAATTTAATCAAAATCAAAATTAATAATAATAATAATATACATAAAATTAACAGAATAGTTTAATAAAACAAAATACTAACTTGAACTATATACTATTTATTTTAAAGATTTTCCATTTATATTTTATAGGGAATATGATATAACTAAAATTGAAGTTTAGGACAAAAGTATAAAAGAGTGGCAAAATTGACGAAAAGGAATAATTTTTGACGAGCGAGAGTAAAAGCTTATTTCTTTCTTGTTTCCTTTACGTCCGTTGACGAAGGTTCCTTGAGTCACAAGTCAGCCCTTTTTTTCTCAAATTCCAAAATTGCCCTTTCCTTTTCTGGCTATACAATTAGCCCAAACCGGCTACTCCCCCTACCGCGTCAAAACACTTCCCCTGTTTTTTAATAAGTTATCACTCTCACATCCTTATCTATACAGTAATTACACACCAACCCCTCTCACATTTTACCACATTTGGTTTTTAACTAAACACCTACTTTTGTTATTCTTTTGAGAAGATGTTTCACATAATGGGTTTACATGTTGTGGTTTAAAAGAATTTGCAACACATACTGTCAATTTGATCGAATGAAACTAGTTCAAGCATTATTTTACACTTCCAATCTCAATAAAATCATAATATCAGGAAAAAAAATGTATTAATTTCTATAACTATTATTCTATTATGACTCTTTTAGGGTTTTTATCCATGTGAGATTCCAAAATGATAAAGATGATTATGAATACTTCAAAAAAAAATTCAATTACATGTATAAGCAAAATAAATTAGGAAAACGTGAATATAAATTTGTTATGTATTTAAGCTTAAATATCAAATCTTTTTAAACGATGTAGTTTTTTAAAAAAAAATTGTTGATAGAATACATATGAAATAAGTCAAACTATGGAATGAAAAAATAAATTGTTCAATTTTTTACAAGGAAAATCGAATGAATTTACAAGGAAAGTAAAAAAAAACATTTTAAATGAATATAAGTCAAGATGTTTTTGCCTTTGATGGAAGAATAAAAACTTTATCCAAATTATTTATTGAATAAATAGTATGTTTTTTTTACTTTTACTTTGTTACTTTAGGTTTTAGAACATTCACAATATAAGTTTTTTATATTAATATTGAATTCATAATTGAATAAATAGTATTTTTTTTAGTTATACTCTATTACTTTAGGTTTTAGAACATACACAATATAAGTTTTTTATAGACAAAATTGAAAAAATGGTCTCTGTGGTATACATTTTTTGGGGGTTTTAGTCTAAACCATGACTTTTTTGGATTGGTGGTCCTTTTGACGTAGTTTCGTTGCTGTTTTGGTCTCTCAATAAATTGAAAAGACTATTATGCCCTTTTGATATATTTTTTATGCTTTTTCTAATTAATTTAAATGAAAAATAAAATAATTAACTAATTTGGGGCCCACATCTCTCTCTCTCTCTCTCACACACACACATTTCTTACGGTTATTTCTTTCTTTCTTCTTGATTTCCGGCAAGACCACTCACCGGAAACGGTGTTTTCCGACCACCAAGGAAGACAAACAACTCCCATCATCCTTTTCCCCTTTTCTATCGACAATCACCACCCAAACACCCTCATCTTCTGTTGCCAATTCTTGATTCCCCTCTCCCTCTTTTTTTCTTCGACTCACCAGAAAAATAAAACAAAAGAAGGAGGCTATTGCCTCCGTTCCAGCCACCTGAGATGGTAGATATGTTAAGGGGGAAAGGAACCCGTTTTTACGGCGATCCTCTTGGCTTGACTTCGTCGCCGACAGCCACAGATTAGGGTGAAGGTAAGCAGCAAATAGTAGCACCGAAAAATGGCAGGCGGGGTTGTGTAAGTTGGCGAGGGGCAGTAGTCGGCGTCTCCGACAAGCAAAGGGAGCAATGATCTTCAGGGGTGTTTCGTTGTGGATTCGATGAGCAAATGGTGGAGGGGATAGCTACTCTTCGGCGAGCCCTTGTGGGTTCCTTTCTTGTCGTCAACAGTAAAGAAAACGAAGGAACAAAGCAGCGGTAGCAACGCCGAATAGGGGTGTTTGGATGTTGTTGTTCGACAGGAAAGAACGAGGGAGGACGAGAGTCGATTTTCCAGTGGTGAATCACGAAGGAAACGGAGGTTGCTCTGGCGGCTTTCCTTGGCTTCTTTCCTCCTGTCACCAACAGTTAAACATGAAGGAACATGGATGTTTGGGTGATGCTTTTCGAAAATTGTAGAGGTGTTTGGCAGTTGGAATTGAAGAAGGAGAAAGGAAGGGTTTGTTGCCCATGGTGGTGGCCGAAAAACGCATCACCTCCGGTGGAGTTTCTTGGTAGCAAAATGGAGAAGAAATGAGAGAGAGAGAGAGAGAGAGAGAGAGAATGGGGTGTGGGCCCCATATTATTATTAATAAAACATTAAATCAAATAGAAAAAAAATATATAAAAGATATATCTAGAGTGCAATTTAGTCATTTCAAATTTAGGAGAGACTATTTTCACATGCAAACTAGTCCAAAAGGACCACGAAACCAAAAAAGTCATGGTTTGGACTAAAACCCCAAAAAATGCATACCACAGGAACCATTTTTGCAATTTTGTCTTTTTTATATTAAAAAAGCTTTTGAAAAATGAAAAAACATATCCAAAGAGTTTATTCAATTCAAAACCTTTTAAATGAGCTTACTAACTAAAAAGTTTAAGCAAATAGCTTTTTCCATTTATTGTGTGGGATCATAGATTTTTAACTAATTATAACCAAACAACATCTACATACAACTCCGAAAAAATAAAATGAAAACACTATTATATTATGATAGATACAATGAGCTTTTTATTTTGAGTTATTTTATGAAAAAATTCATTTCAATGCTCTTGGTAATTCATCATTGCTATTATGCTTAGATTTATAGGCACAATATAAAAAAAGAGCATATATTTGATCGATTTAAGAAGGTACGAGGGCTTATAAAGAATATTAACCGAAAGATCAATGATCACTTTGAAAATATTTGAATCAAAAAACATAACAAGTTTTTTCAATTCAATGAAAAAACATATCCAAAAAGTTTTTCAATTCAAAACCTTTTAAATAAACTTGCTAACTAACAAGTTTAAGCAAACAACTTTTTTCATTTATTGTGTGGGATCATAGATTTTTATCTAATTATAACAAAACAACATCTACACACAACTCATAAAAAATAAAAATGAAAGAACTATTATATTATGATAGATACAATGAGCTTTGTTATTTTGAGTTTTTTTATGAAAAAATTCAACTAAAAAAATATTTCAATGCTCTTAATAATTCATCATTGTTTTTATGCTTAGATTTATAGTCACAATATAGAAAAAGAGCATATATTTGATCGATTTAAGAAGGTATGAGGGCTTATAAAGAATATTAACTGAAAGATCAATGATCAGTTTGGAAATATTTGAATCAAAATACATAATTAAATGTTTTTATATATAAACTTAAGTACATAATAACCACAAACTTTCTAACCCTATTAAATTATATATATATATATATATATATATATATATATAATATATATATATATATATATATATCATCAACGGAAAACGACACTATCGCCCATCAAAGTTTTAAGTTACGGTATAAATGGCCCCTAAAACCTTTTTTTTTTTGGAATTATGGGGGCCTAAGATGGATTGAGACTTTTAATTATAGTCGTTTTTAACCTAAATCAACCGGTGGAAGTGACACATGTATACTTTTGTTGACACCTTTATTGCAAACCGTACATCCTTTATTGCAAAATAATCCATGACCATTAGGAATTCCACATATATATTTCTCTACATATAAATTCATAGATAAACACTCCAAGAAATTCCAAAATCTTTTAGAAAAACCCCAAATGAGAATTCTGCCAGCACCATCAATATCAAATATCACCAAAAAAGAACTAATATAGATTCTTATCATCAACCACCGATGCTTCCCTCTCTACAAATCAAGAAACCAAAACCGTAAAATCACTATATTTGGAAGTAAAATATCTCGAAGAAGAAAATTGAAACTAAATCAAGAGAATCCTTAAAAACCCATCACCAGATTTAGAAATCAATAAATTTCTTTCTGTCTCTAAAAATCAATCAAAATGCTACACTTGTTCTTCATAGTAGTTTTCTTTGTGGAGGGAATCGAATATCTATATGCATAGGGTTTACCCATGGGTATGATACGTGTAGGATCTTGGATTGCATGCTCTGCAACAGGGGCATATATGGGTTTGTGTTTCTTTCTTTTTTCTTGTACGGTTGTTTCTGAATTTGAGTCTTCTAATTATTAACGAAGTAACAAATCATAGGGCAACCCCACACCCCTTGCAATCGATTAGCAAGTGTGGGTGTTCAAAGCGCTATATTTCTCCATTTTTTACTCATCGCACACACTACATGCACGATTATGTTTTGTGAAACAAAGATAAAACCCATCTTGTGTTGAGTGTCTTCATCATATGTGTTAACATATGTAGAGGAGATGTTGAACAGGTGTGAAGTTGACTCCAAGCTCTGGTTCAACCCTAAAAATCACTATGTATTTTGATTCAGAAGTACATCAAGAAATGGAGAGAATCAATCACTGATACATGGGCCCCTCTTTTGAATGGGCGCCTCTTCTGAAACCGGTTCCAGATAAGGATCAAAATAACTAACACTTACTCTTTTATGAAACGATCTCTTTAGTCAAATTTTGTGACGAATGATATTGTTGACTTTCAAGGGGATTTAATGGATATGAGGTGAGGAGTTGAGGTGGATATAGTTTAAATTTTTTAGTTAAAAAAACCACATGGTACATGAAACTGGTTATGATAGGTTAGAGAGACCGAATAAACAGGTCAAAATCTACCTTATGCCCCCATAAAACCAATATATATATATATATATATATATATATATATATATATATATATATATATATATATATATATATATATTAGGTGTGAGACACATGTATTACATGAGTTTATTTTAAAAAAAAAACTATAAACAAAATTCTAAATATTTGAGAAGTATGAATTTATAAGAAAGGTGAGAAAATATTAAATTATAAAAATTAAAGTGTTTTTTTTTCTCTTTTAAATTTAAATAAATAATTTAGTTAAATAAATAAAGAAAATTATTAAATCTTTAATTTAGTAATTTTGAAATTAGAAAGAAAGTTCATTAATGAAATATATATGCATTTATTATTGTATTTAAATACTATCTAAAATTTAATAAAATAAAATAAAAAAACATAAAATGACATGTGGAATAAACATTAATTTAAAATAACCACAAAATTACATGTGACAAAATAAATGAAAATATGACATGTGGCAAAAAGATTTTTATTTATTAGTAAGAAGAGATATATATATATATATATATATATATATATATATATATATATATATATATATATATATATATATATATATATATATATATATATATATACACCCCATTTAAACCAAAACTTCAATTGAATGTTATTTTTTCATTGATCAAAGTATCTCATATATGGTTAATTTAAAAGAAAATAACTATAAGACTTTTTTTTTTGGTGGAAATTATAGAAATTCCATTCTAAGTCACTATCGTTGATTCAATTTATAATTTTTTTACTAAACTAATACAAAAATAATACAACTGACAACCAACCAAGGAGCCGGTGCGTAGTAACGTTGTTTGTTTATTTATTTTGACTTGTATTGAAAGAAAGTGATTGAAATTGTTCACCTTGGTCGGTTGGTGCTTAAATGTAACTCTATCCATTGTTCAAGGGCTATAGTTGTAATTTTCTCATTTAGATAAACTCAGAGCATAACAAATTAACAATGGAAGAAGCTGTCCATAGATGAATCTTCCGTCTCTCTCACCGCGTTCACACGCTGTCTCTTTACACGCTACTTTACGCTTAATCTCTATGTATATATTCAATTCTTCACACCCATCTTTACGAATTCATTTCCTCACTCCAAAATCAACAGTATAAAACCCAAAACTTCCATCGTTTTCTATACATACACGCAATGGAAATCACTTCGATTCCGTTTTTGAATTCGGAAGAGTACTCCTATTTCTACAGTTTCTTCCAAGATACCGACACCGATAACGGAAATTCTCTCAATAAAAGACGAAAGCTTGATGAATTCGATGAAGAAAGCAACTCCTTGGACGAAATCCTCAACACCATTGAAGTTCTCAACGATCATGAGATACCCACTTCCAAATTCGAACCACCCACTTCAAAATCTGAAACACCCAATTGGGATTTTGAGAATCCAGGTTCTGAAATAGCGGATTGTGATCGGGGAAGGGTGAGGAAAACGAGAAATCCGACACCGGAGGTACCAACGGAGGATGGCGGGAGAGGTGGTGGACACCAGCGGAGGTTATGGGTGAAAGAGAGGTCAAAAGGGTGGTGGAAGTATCACAACAGCGATCAATGTCCAGACGATGAGTTTCGAAAAGCATTTAGAATGAGTAAATCGACGTTTAACATGATCTGCGACGAGTTAGACTCAGTCATCAATAAAAAGGACACGATGCTTCGTATGGCGATACCTGTTCGCCACCGAGTTGCCGTCTGCATCTACCGTTTAGCCACCGGCGACCCACTCCGAACAGTGTCGACGCTATTCGGACTCGGAATATCCACCTGTCACAAACTAGTCCTTGAAGTCTGTGCTGCAATTGGAACTGTTCTAATGCCCAAATTCGTTCAATGGCCGGATCAAGAAAGGGTAAAAGAAATCAAAACCGAATTCCGATCAATCTCCGGCATCCCTGATGTATGTGGGTCAATCTACACGACCCATATATCAATAATCGCCCCGAAAACAAGCCCGGAAGCATACTTCAACAAAAAACACACTGATCGAAATCAAAAACCATCATATTCGACAACAGTTCAAGGTGTGGTTGATCCTAGAGGTGTGTTCACAGATATCTGTATTGGGTATCCAGGGTCGATGCCCGATGAACGAATCTTGGAGAAATCGGCATTATCTCATAGAGCCAACATGGGTCTGTTGAAGAACACATGGGTAGTTGGTGGGTCGGGTTACCCGTTAAAAGATTGGATGTTGGTACCCTATACACACCAAAATCTTACATGGAGTCAACATTCGTTTAACCAAAGGGTTGGGGAATTGACTAAGATTGGTAAAGAAGCATTCATGAGGTTAAAAGGGAGATGGGGTTGTTTACAGAAAAGGTCAGAGGTGAAATTACAAGAATTGCCCATGGTGTTAGGGGCATGTTGTGTCTTGCATAATATATGTGAGATGAATGGTGAGGTAATGGATGTGGATTTGAGGTTTGATTTGTATGATGATGAGGTGGTGTTGGGGGAGGGTAGCAGGGATATTTTGGTAAAGTCACTTCAAGCTCGAGATAGTATTGCTCATAATTTGTTGCATGGAGTATAGTTGACTATAATTTTGTCTTTTGAGTTTTGATGCATTTATGACAATTCATTCGGAATACGGTATTTGAAATTCTAAATTTATAATTCTTAAGTTACATGTTTACATAGAAAGTAAATATATTTTGATAAAAAGGAGATTTTGTTCGATCATCTATTTTTTATTAGTTTTATTGGCAAATTCATTCGAAGTTGGAATTAAAATTGTTCGTAAGATTCGATATAAAAACATTTATTAAGTCGTGTTTTTATATAAAAAAATATTAGTAGGATAAAAATAAGAGGGTGAAACACAAACAACAAAATTAAGGCCGAAACTAAACTTCAAGCAAACCATGAAGACAAGTTTATTATGGTTCAATATCACGAAACTAATATGTACATGTACTATATGGATTAATTTAAAAAATATATATACATCAAAATATTTGAGAAATTTAAATTTATAAGAAAATAAGAAAAATAATGAAGTATTATAATGAAAATGTTTTTTATTTTTTAAATTTAAACAAATAGTTTAAATAAAGAAAAATAAACTAATAATCTTTATTTTTATGAATTTTGAAATTAAAAGATAATTTTATTAATGAAATTGATTATTGATATCCATTTATTACTATATTTATTGCAATTTTTACATTAAAATATTATGTGAAATTTAATAAAATAGAAAAACTCATAAAATGACATGTGGAAAAAATTATTCAAAATAACCATAAAATGACATTTAGCAAATTGAATGAGAGTGTGACAAGTGGTAAAAAAAACATTCAATTATTAGAGAGAATGTTAAAACAGAATTTTAAAAAAAACACCAATATTGAATATTGTTTGCTTCGCTTATTAAATTGGAACTTGTCAATCTTTCTTTAAATTTTCGCAAACTGTTTGTAAATTAATCCTTTTTATTGGTTCTATTTTGAAGAATTCGAAAGATAATTATTAAAATTTTATTATTATTATTATTAGGTGTGAGAACCATATATTACATGGATTAATTTAAAAAAAAAAAGTTAAATATAAAATTCAAAATGTTTGAAACTTTGAATTTATAAGAAAATAAGAAAAATAATGATTTATTATAATAGAAATGTTTTTTATCTTTTAAAATTAAACAGACAATTTAAATAAAAAAAAATAAATTAATGAACTTTAATTTTGGAAAATTTGAAATTAAAAGTTAAGTTTATCAGTGAAATTAATATCTATTTATTACTACATTTATTGCAATTATTATATTGAAATATTATGTGAAATTTAATAAAATAGAAAAAACTTATAAAATAACAAGTGGAAAAAATTAATTCAGTAAATTTCTTTCTAATAAATGAATGTTTTTTTTTTTTTGCCTCTTGTCACGCTTTCATTCAATTTGTCAAATGTCATTTTATGATTATTTTAAATTAGTTTTTTTCACATGTTATTTTATGAGTTTTCTTATTTTATTAAATTCCATATAATATTTTAATATAATAATTGCAATAAAATATAGTAATATATTGATATTAATTTCATTAATGAACCTACATTTTAATTTCAAAATTCTCAAGATTAAAGTTAATTAGTTTCTTTTATTTATTTAAATTATTTATTTAAATTTAAAAGATGAAAAATATTTACATTATAATAGTTAATTATTTTCTTATAAATTCAAAGCTCTCAAATATTTTGACATTTATATTTAATTTTTTTTTAAATTAACCCATGTAATACATGAGTCCTTTATTATATTTAAATTTTTTTTAATTAACTTATGTAATAGATTAGTCTCACAACTAGTAATTATTATATATAATGACAATATTTGAAATTTTAAAAGAGCCACCTATGTATAATTGTTTTTGCATAATGATATACGCCACAAAAGGAATTGCTTGTGGCAGCTTTCTTTCTATCTTTAGCAAATTAGACTTTTGCTCCATATGGTTTATATATATACGGTTTAAGTTTATATGGTTACCTGAAGTCGTTCTTGTCTAAACATTTCCTTTAACCATAAATGAAATACGAATATACCCCTAATGTTTTATTATCATTATTTTGTCATTTTTATTGAATTTATGGATGATTTGTATAAATTTTTGAAAAAAAAAACTAATAAAAACTTTAATCAGATAGCTTTCATAATCTTCCAGAGAAGACTCTTTTCTAGCAAATCCAAGGAGGATCATCGTCGACAAACCTAGTTTCAGATTTTCATTAAACTTACATGGTCTCCTTCTCTGTCGACACAACGTCACTACACCGCCACCACCATCATTCTCATGTTCATATTTTCCTCTTTTCCCCCTTTGTCATACTTTATTTCTCATCCCATCGGTGACAACGCCTCCTACCATCGCTCAAACGGCCACCGACTTTTTCTTTCTCCTATCATATTCCCTGATCAATGGTGGTGGTCATCGTGATGGTGGTGTTAGTGTTTTCAATAGTGGTGGTAGGTTAGGGTTTTCATTATAATTTAGGGTCAAGGTTTTAATTTTAGTTTATAGATTTGTTTTGGTGGTGTTGGTGACGGTAGTGTGGTGGTTAGCGGGGTCATGTGGCAACAGTGGTGATGATGATGGTAGTGGAGATTGTTATATCATAGTGTTGATTTTGATTTATACAAATAAAACAAACTACATAAACAATCAAATAAAACAGTATGATCAAGACACAAGGATCATTTTTCAAACATTATTAGCAACTACATTAACCTACAAGAAAGGTTCTAAGGTTACCTTTCATCTTGACAAGTGAAGACCATGGTCCAAAGTAGAACTCATTTAACAATATCACACCCTTAGCAAGCAAGCAATACCCCTTATTGTGGAAGCCCTTTCGGCCAATTTCCATGTTTATCTTAAAACCATCAATCATTAGGAGTAGAGGATGAGGGTGGGGAAAAATATTAGGGTTTTAAAAGGCTTACATTCCTTTTATCCTTACCTCCATATGTCATGAAAATCCCTAAGTTTTCAAGAAATATTCGGTTTTACTCTTTGATGACTTTTAGGTTCACTAAAGTCGGACAGTTACATAAATTTTGGCAATTTTGCCCACTTAGCAAGTTAACCGATTGGATAAACGGTTTCAGCACAAGTGGCGTGACACATAGACTGGCGAACCCACTATTGGAGGCTCATGAAGCGCCACGTTGGCGTTGATCTGTGCTTGCTTGGCTTAAAAATCCAGCGCAAAGAGAGAAAAGGACGCTAGCGAGATGCGAACACCCGACCTCCAGCTCAAGGATAGCAAACATTTTACAACTAGGCTGGAACATTATTTGTGTATATTCTCCTGACCAATAATACTAGTATGATTATTATTAACTTTTGTTATTATTATTATTACTATTATTGTTGTTGTTATTATATATTTTTAATATGTTATTAAATGTATAAAAAATTTTTATATATATATATATATATATATATATATATATATATATATATGTTCTTACGTGTATTAAAATATTTTAAAAGATATAAATACATTTTTAAAAATGTATTTTTATTTAGTATTTATATGTATATAGAAAACGTTATGTATAAATACATATCATATGTTTAATTTATCATTTTAATATATGTATTTTTTTTTTCAAATAAAAATGATATACATGTATAAATGTATATAAAAAACGTTATGTATAAATACATATTATATGTTTAATTTATCATTTGAATATGTATTTTTTTTCAAATAAAAATATTATGCATATAAATTTCAACGTTTTTAAAATAAATATGTATAAATGTACTTTGTAAAAAAATACTTATAAATTTATAAATATGCTTCTATAAAAAAGGTATACATTTTTTAATATGTATAAATATATAAATACGCTAATAATAAAAATAATCAGAATCAAAATAATAATAATAATAATAATAATAATAATAATCGCTATTTTACATTATATATTATGTTTGAGGAACTAAAACAAAAATGAAGTCTTGCATGGTGGTGCGGTTGTTAGTTTAGGAGCGTCAATGCACGGGTTCGATTCCCGTTGTCCTCTTTTATATAATTCGTCGAATTTTAATATTTGGGAATTATGACCGTCCACCTCAGCAACGAAGTGGCGTGCCATCAATTGTCCACGTGTTTATACAACCGGTTGGTAACTGGGTTACCCCTTAAAAGGGTAAAAATGCACAGTTTCACTTAAATTTGCGATTTTACCGGACCCAAAATTTCTCAAAGGGTAAAACCAAACATTTTATGAAAACTTAAGGGTTTTTATGACATTAACCTTATATTGTTAATATAATCCTTTATAATTATGTTACGTGCATCAAGAGGGTGTTTGGCTTAGCTTTTGAAAGCTAAAAAGTCCTTTTTGTAAAAGATGGAAAAGTCAGGATTTCCTGACTTTTCAAAAAGATGGCATTTACTCTATTGAAAAAGTTGGAAAAATCAGGATTACCAAACATCTTTTTGATTTTTAGAAAAAAATAAAAGTTAAAAGTCACTCTAAAAGTTAACCCAAACACCCTCCAAATGTAAATAAATAATAAAGTTCACTACTTGATTGCACTAAATGGTATCACATGGAAACATGGTGACACAACCTAAAAATCAATGTCTTTATGTCAGGTACAATTACTAGTCCAAACATGAATAAAAGGTGAGAGGGTTATTATAAAAAAAATGAAAATAAATTGATGAAAAATGAATTTTCATACAATAAAACATAGCAAATTTCAAATAATAAAAAGCAAATTCAGGTTCGCATTGACCCTCCAAATCTTGCATATAATCGTCAGTTTAATTATTTAAAATGTGTTATGTCTAAACTAGTATTAAAAATCATTAACAAACTCTAACAATTTTATTACCAAAATATTTAATTAAAACAAGCTTTTTGAAAACTTGGATTTGTAAGTTTCATGTTAAGCCTTTCATATTAAAAAGCATGGCATTTTGGTCCTTTTGGTTAGTACGCAGGGCGTACCATAGTGTATGTTTGGTATACTAACTAAGTCTTGATCGCGAGTTCGAACCACGTACGTTGGGCGTATGTGGAGTACGTTGGGCTTACGTGAGCCGATAAGATTACCCTAATTTTAGGGTGTTGCACCCTATTTAAACCATGTGATAGCCTCACTAGGTTATTTTTAGACAACCTCCATCCCCTATTGTCCAGAAAATTGAAACCTAAGTGAGATCTTGAGAGTTTGATCCTTAAAGCGTGATTGTTGTTGCTTTGTGAAGGAGAAGAAGGAGTGAACCATTTGGAGTAGTACTTGGAGCTTGAAGATTTGAGATTTCTTCGTCATTTGCTTTCCTTATGAGGTAAAAAGCTTCCATCTTATTAATCCATGATGCTATATGTAGTTTAGTACCATTTTATGCTTTTGAGTCCATGGTTTTGTTGTTGAGCCTCTTGATTCACTTCAGAAGTGATTGATGGTAGATCTAGGGTCCTTTTGGTCCCTTTGTCCATAAAAATGCAAGCTTTAAGGTATTTATGGTCTCATGCATGTGTTAATTCATTTGTTAAGCTCTTTTGAGCTCTAAAAGCCTCATTAAGCCATGTATGCACCTAAAGTTGGCAACTTTATGTGATAAACCACCTTAAGGAAGTCATATCTAAGTGTCGGAGTGAAGTCTTAACTGTTTAAGAGCTGAATGAGGAAGTTGGCCAAGTTGGTGGAGTACGTTGGGCGTACAAGCATGTACGCTTAGCATACAAGCCCTAAAGCGAGTACGTTGAGCGTACGAGCTGAGCACGCCCTGCGTACTCAGCAGTGGGCTTCTCGGTATCGAGTCATGTCGGACTTTTGTTGTTTTAGGCCTTGTTGAGCCATCCGAATATTATTTTGGGCTTTTTGGAAATTTGGATTGGGCTTTGGCTTTGGGCCAAGTTAGGGAAAGGGTAAAAAGGTCTTTTACCCTAGTTTAGACTCTTAGAGTGAGTCAGGATCCAATTATTAATTGGTTGTTATTTTGTGATAGCGCGGGGATTTTAGTGGGCCAACAGCCAAAGATTTTTCTGTGAGATTCAGCAGTGCGAGGTGAATTTCCTCATTGTGTTTAGCGGGTCGAAGGCACCAATGTCTACCCATGGTTTGTTATGATAGAATACTAGATGTCTGTGTGACTCTTGTATGTGCATGTGCTTATATGCTTACTGGGCGGGGCCCGATAGTCGTTTTGTATGCTTATAAGTTTGTATGTGGGTGGGGGGCTCGATATGCGAGTTTGGGGGGGATTATACTCATTGGGTTGGGCCCGTTATGCGAGTTTGGTTGGGGCCCATTATACTCAGTGGGTAGGCCCGTTATGCGAGTATGGGTAGGGTCTGATACACTCATTGGGCGGGGCCCATTTTGTGTTTATTTATATATGGTATGTGGTACTTTGGGCAACTTATTAAGCTTTGTGCTTACGATTTTAGTTTATATTTCAGGTACTTCTGGTTCCAAATGGAAGAGCTCGGGATGATTGCAGAGCACACACCACATTTTTCCGCATTTTGAGATTTACTCTGATATATTTTGATGTATTGACATAATTTGACCTTTTAGGGTTGTATAACAATGTTTGGATTAATGTTTTTATTAAATCAAAAATGAAATTTTTAGGTCTTATTTTTAGGATGCTTCAAGTTGGTATCAGAGCCTTGGTTTGAGGGATTCGGACATACTCTCGGGTGTGTCTGAACTCAAAATGAGGATTTGGTAAAGTTTTTCAAAAAGAAATGTATTTTAAAGAAAAGCGTTTTCCAAGACAAAAAGGGTGTGGTGCATGCAATCAGCCGACTTCAAGTAAGTTTTCCCAAAATAACCATACATGTTATTTGATATGATATGATTGATTTGTGAATCTATGAATCGCATGCTAGTTAGGGCTAAGGATCTACTCAGTAGTTGCACAATAGAATGCTAGGAGAGATGCCTTTATATGCCTATTGCATAAGCTTGTAGACTTGCATGCTAGTACTGCTCAGTCAGTGATAGGATGGCCTGATTAGGTGATGCTTGGTTTTGATTACTTGATGCTCGAATGTTGCTTGCTTTGTGCTTTTAGGAGTTCTCACTAGCTTCATCTAACTAGTAAGTGAATATGCTAAGTTACATATTATTGGAACCAAATAATTTTAGAAGGTTAGGTTTTAACTCTATTGAACAACTCTTGTTCGAGTCCAGCCATTATATCATGAGACCTCTCATTCGAAGAATTATTTGGTTTTGGTGATATGTAATTGTATTCATGAGCTAGTTAGAGAAAGTTAGCGGGAGTTCCTTCTGCAACTGATGGCAGAAAGTGGTGTGGATTTTGACCTAGGAAGCCTAGGATGAGATTTAGTATTGGGAGCCTTATCTTGATGAGGGATTTGTTGTATGGATATGAAGTGACTTGGCGGATTCAAGGCAATCCTTGAGGAAGGTACATATAGATGTTGAAGGTAGTATAGGCCCGTACTACTAGAAGCAGAGGATCTATACTCGAGTCAAGGAGAGTTGCGATGAAACCAGGAAGCTTGTAGAGTTGTGATCCCTCGGTATATTATGATGTGTATTCTGATAGTTTATATGCTCTATTTTCAGTATGGTGAATCTTCGAGGCAGACCGGTTGACAGTTCTGGTGTTGGTGAGGGCTCATGCTCAAGTTTTGGAGTCGGGTAGTTGGAGGATCAGATGAGGGAGTTCATTTCGTTTGAGATTATGAATTGCGTTCTTGAGCAAAATCTTGTGATCTTTGGTACGGTCAAGGAGGGCATTCTGGAGATTTTGTATGAGACGTTGAGCTCGTTTTTCGTTCTGAGATGGTGGCCTTGGTGGGAGCACATTATGACATTCAGGGAGTTTTGGGCATGTGGAGCTACATATTATAATGGGGAGAAGGACCCGATAATGAGCAGGAGGTGGTTAGCAGATGTTGCTAATGCCTTCCGCACCAACAGTTTCCCCGAGAGGGCAAAGGTCAGACTTGCTTCCTGTCTTCTAAAGGACAGGGCACGAGATTGGTGGGAGGAGGTGGGACGCACAGCTGGTGACCAAGTTGTTGATACAATGACATGGGATGATTTTATAAGAAGGTTCGGGGTTGGGTTTGCACCGGTGATTGAGGTGCACTAGTTGGCGCGAGAGTTTCATGATCTCCGCCAAACTACTGAGATGGTGGTTGATATCACCACGATGTTTTGACAGAAGGCACTTTTGGTTCCGTGGTATGTGGAGGACGAGGAGATGAAGAAGTCGAGGTATCACGAGATGTTGAGGAGCGATATCTGGCAGTTTGTGAGCCGATCCAGTTGCAGGACGCTGGAGGATATGATAGCGAGGGCTGGTGAGAGGGATATTGATCTCGAGAAGGAGAGGAAGAGGAAGCCAAATGAGGCTCAAGTATCAGGGGGGTCGGGCAAGAGGCCCAAGGTTGTTGATGTGAAAGGGAAGGGTCAGTAGGTTCGGGGCCGTTGTGGCAAGTACGGCGATGCACAATGGGGCGTGTAGGGTGGGTGGTTCTGGTCGCTTCTAATGCGTCCGGACATGTCATATTAGCAGGGATTGCACTGTTACTACCACCACCACCCCAATATCTTATCTGATTTTCTTTCATTGCAATCAGAGGGTCCACAACAAGGCCCATTATCCGAGTTTGGTTGCAGCAGGACCAGTTTCAACACTCTTTCCTGCAACTCTTCGTATTACTGACGACCGCCAGGGCAAGGCTGGTGCGCTAGTGGTGAGGAGCAGGGATTTTTAGTTGACAGCCGAGGAGGCTCATGCGACACCAAATGTGGTGACATGTATGTATCTTCTCCTTATCTCTTTATTTAAATTGAATTGTTGCTTATATTTATGTGTTTTATTTTAGGATCGTTCCTCGTGAATGGTATTTCTAATTTGGTATTGTTTGATTCAAGGGCTACACTATCCTTTGTATCTCTTTTTTTTAGTAAGGGGTTTGCTGGAGCTTCGGGGAAGTTGAATTGTCCATTAGATGTCGAGATCATTGATGATAGATTTGTTCGGGTTACGAGGGTTCATCGGGGTTGTACTCTTCAGTTGTTCAATGAGGAGTATTTGATTGATTTGGTTCCCATTCATTTGCGTGAGAACAAGGTTATTGTGGGCGTGGATTGGTTGAGCCCCAATGGGGTGGTGATCGATTATGAGCAGCAGTTATTCCGGATTCAAACCCCAAGTGTGGGAGAGTTAGTGGCTGTGACATCCCCAATTTCACGGCCAGAAAAGACCGATTTGTTTATGCTTTGTTTTTAAAATCAGAGTAATATTTTTACAGAAAAAAGTTGCGGAATTTGTTCCAAAAACAAAACATGATAAGAATTTATCAAAGCATTTCTTCAAAGAAATGTATTTTCATTATATAACAAAATCTCGGGATGTCATGTTCAATACAGACCAAAAGAATAAATAGAACAAAATAGACCTTACAACAGTTATTCATAACTACTGGCCTATAATCCAAAATCTCTCGTTATGTCAGCCAACTTATGCTGTCGTGCCATAACCTGTAAAACAAAGAAAACTGAGTGGGTCAGGCTTGGGAGCCTGGTGAGCATATAGGGTTTTCAACCCACAATATTATATCTTATACATATATATATATATATATATATATATATATATATATATATATATATATATATATTCCAATTACCTATCCCCATTATCTTCCTTAATCTTAAGGGTCTACCCTAAGAATCATCTGTTTGTTCACTCCGTATTAGGCACTAAGACAATAGCTGCCATGATTCTTTATTAGGCATTAAGACAATAGCCGCCAAGGTTCTTTCATAAAGCACTAATTCCATAGCTGCTATGGTTCATTCATCAGGTACTAAATCCATAACTACCAGTGTAGGTACTAAGTCCATGGCTACCAACGTTTATCTAACAGTACTAAATCCATAGCTACTAGTGTAGGTACTAAGTCCAAAGCTACCAACGTTTGTCTATACGGTACTAAATCCATATCTACCAAGGTTCATCTATACATTACTAAATCCATAGCTACCAAAGTTCGTCTTTCGTCTCATCCTCAAACTCATCCGTCATCACACACCAACTAATTCGTCTACCCACGTTCTACCCAACATATTTGTAGATATAACATACATATACAATTTAACTCATTTAAAACCTATATAAAACATCCATTCCATGCTTATCTCAAATAAACAACAATATATAAACACATAACACGTATTTCGTAGCAAATACTTAATACTTATGTGTTAGAAGAAAGTAGTTATACACTCACTTGATCAGAAGATGATCGGACAACACTACGGCTCTAAGAGTAGTATTTCTTCGGTGAAACCAGGAGATCTTCACAGAAACCGGACTTCTCGCGGGGGAAGTTTCGGCTCAGAAACTTTACTTCTCGGGATCTTCGGGGCTTCGGGTCTCGGGATGATACCGGGGCTTTAGGGGTATAATTTGCACGTAGATCGATGAAATAAGGGTGAGAGAGAAGAGATTTGGCAACCACAAACGGCTGCCCTTTGTGTTCTATTTATAGGGTTGGAGTGAGCCGCGAACGCAGTGCGTTCCACAAACGAACGCAGGGCATTCCCCGAACCCAGGGCGTTCCCCGAATGCAGTGTGTTCCCTTCGAACGCGGTGCGTAGGAGTGGGGTTCTGATCCTATCCCTTATCCACTGAGTCAGCATCGACGTGGCCACTCCGGAGCCAAGCAGTGAACGCAGGGCGTTCCCACTTTGGGATACGTGCCTCGAACTTCATAAATTCATAATTGTCGTATACGATCTCCGTTTTTGACGTTCTTTATATCCACGCGTAGGTGAGTTTATGCTCTACAACTTTCATTTAGACTCCGTCAGCTAATTTTGACTTTTATTTTTATTATATTATTTTTAGTAGGCCGGGACAGGAAAACTACGTTAGAAATTCATATCTTCTTCATCAAACATCCGTTTTCGTCTGTTTTTTACCGTTGGACTACTATCGACGAGCTCTTCGATTCTTGTTTAGATTGTTTCGGCTAGAAATCCCTCGATCTCAAATCCGAACTTCGGGCTGCATACCGCTAAGTCGAAACTTAAAAAAATCATAACTTCCTCATACGAAGTCAGATTTAGACGTTCTCTTTATGCACGCTCTCGGTTTAACGTATTCTATGAATTTCGCTTAGATCACTAAGTCTAAATATCTCTCTATATTAAATTCGTATTTTACGTCATTCAGCGTCGTGTCGGGTCTGTCGCAAAACTTCGACATGTCATAACTTGTTCGTTATAACTCGGATTTCGGTGTTCTTTATATGTACGAAATCCTTGTAACATATACTACAACTGAGTTAAGATTATTCATTATAAATAATCTTCTATCAAAAAGTCCTTTTTGACACTCATCGTCTCCAAATTGACTAGCCCTGATCTATAGGTGTTACAGTGGTTCAGGGACAGAGAGCTTTGAGTGGGTTGTTATTGTGTTCCGCATCGAGGGACATACACTATATTCAACAGGGTTGTTCAGGATTTGTCTCCTATGTTATTGATACTCTGGATATGGGTAAGGCGACCATGGATGATGTGTTGCTTGTACAAGATTATCCCGATGTGTTTCCAGAAGATTTGCCTGGGGTGCCTCCTGAGAGGCAGGTTGAGTTTCAGATTGATCTTGTTCCAGGTGTAGCTCTGATAGCCAAAGCACCGTATCGGTTGGAGATTGTCTACACAACTGCAGGGGTTGTTAGACAAGGGATTCATATGTGCATTGACTACCGGGAGCTGAATAAGGTAACAGTGAAGAACTGTTATCCACTGCAGAGGATTGATGATCTTTTTGACCAGCTTCAGGATGCATCTTGGTTTTCCAAGATTGATTTGCGATCGGGTTATCATCAGATGAGGGTAAGGGATGAGGATGTGCAGAAGATAGATTTCTGGACTCGTACGGTCATTACGAGTTCGTGGTGATGCCTTTTGGGCTCACCAATGCTCCAGTCGCATTCATGGATCTTATGAACCGCATATGCAGGTCGATGCTGGATCGGTCTGTGATTGTATTTACTGATAATATCTTGGTATATTCCAAGACCCAGGAGCAGCACGGGGATGTCACACCCCAAAACCAATAACGGCGGAAACGTTCCGGGGTGGAGGACGTCATGTGAAGTATCATAACAGTGTAAAGTAGTAAACAAGCAACAACATCATCCATTGCATTAAAAGTAAAGTTTTAATACATGTGTGTTCTTTCATAACGTACAACAATAAAATGAATAATCAAAATAAGACGAGTCTTGACTGTGCTCCGTCTTCTCAAAACCTGGCCACCGTACCTGTCTAGCTGGTGACCTGAGAATACAAGTTATTTTGAAAGCGAGTATCAGCCTAAGGCTGGTGAATTCATAAGTATTTAAGTGTCATTGTCTTGTTTTGAAAAGCTGTTATGAATGCCATGTAAATCTTTAAATGAAGAAGTTGATATAAGTATGAAAAACCTTAGAAAATCCCTTATTTCCTATTAGTATGAGATGTAGTCTTCTACCAAGACCCGAATGTTTTGTAAGTAAAATGATAGTTTTTCCTTTCTATTGACTAGTACTAAAAGTACTTAGTTTAACTCCTCGTTTATGTGAGTATATCACAAAATAAAGTAAATAGGAAAATGTACTAACGTAAGTGTTATCCTTGGGTACTAGGACTAACACAACATCGCAGTAAGCGAAATGAGTAACCTATTGAACATCCGAATATTGCCCAATTATCCTCTGTAGCAGCAGCAGGGGGGAAGGAAGGGTTAGTCCCGTAATCGATGTTCCTAGTATAAGTATTAACCGTAGGCATCCGTAGATGTTCATCAACCACTGGTGCTAATTAGCTGGGATTCGGAATGGTTAGTCCCGCCTAGTTATCCCTGGTACTGGGATAGACAGGACAATTTATACAGAAAGTACGAATAAATCTTCCTCGTAACTCTAGGTACAAGTATTCAGGTAAGTGAATACATGATAGTGTATCTATGTAACAGTACTCATGTATGGTATTCATGTAAGCGTATTCAGATAAATGTATCTATGTAAACGTACTAATGTATCATGTAATCCTAGGTACATGTACTCATGTATCATGTAAGCATATGTAAGTGTACTCATGTATCATGTAATGTACTGGTATGGACTCATGAATGAACTGACTCTTGTGTGATTCCTTGTAATAGGAATAATGTTTTGTTTCTTCTAACTATCCATATGATAATTAATTGAAAGGTAATTGGTTGTTCAAGTAAGTTTATACACCCTCTCTATACAAGAGTGTGGGAATAGAATGAATGATGAAAACTATAATCTCAAAACATTTATATGAACATAAGTGTATAAGTATAGTTTTGTTCAAGAAGGTAAAAATAATGGTTTTGTAAGATATCTAAGAGTTTTGAACAATAATTAAGAGTGACTTGATGTCATTTTAAATAAACATTTCAAAAGTAATACATTTGATAACAAAGTATTTTTAAGATGGAAAACCATTTCATGCATCACATTTTGTAGTATGTGAAATCTACTGGGTGAAAACACAGTTATAAAATACATAAGAGTGATTTAATAACATACTGTTTTCTACTTGTATTCCCCCCCCCCCATTAAAGCATTTAAAATCATTTAAAACATTGATTAAGGGGTATGAACTCACCTGTAGTAAGTGATTGGAATTGAATGGGCTGTATCGTAAGGAAGGATCGGGCAAGTGCTTGGTGTCAAGTGAAGACTTTAGACATACACAATGATCCTAATTACATATGAAGACATATGTATATAAACAATTAGTGATTATAACACTAATTAAACATGTATAAACTGTTGGATTAGTGTCTAAGTCCATAACTATTTTGGTATGTACTTGACCCGATGGTGCATGGTCCTTTTGGGTTGCCTTCACCAAAGCAACTTGATTGGAGAAATGAATAAAGAGAGAGAGGATAATATGATTTATTAATATGTTATAAGAATAATATATTAAAGGAGAAATCATATTTGTTTAATTAATATTGGTCAATAATTAATTAAGAATTAATTTTGTGATCAAGTGTAATTAATTAAACTAGAGGGGCTGATTTGTAATTATGTGATAGTTACAAAATAAGGTAAGGATTATCTTATAAGTATGGTGAACGAATTTAAGGTTGGAAAGTCTTAGAATTCGAGTATGATAAGGATTCAAGGATTATCTTATTGGTTGCTTAATGGATAATCAACTAGATAAGGATAATGACTGAAACCCTATCTCTACACCTATATAAACAACCCCAAGGTCATGAATTCGTGTATCCCTTCCCAAGAAGCCCTAGATACGAATTCTAACCTCTCTCCTCTCTCCATATACCTTCTCCACTTGCTTATGGTGTTTGTGAGCCATTAGAGGAGTGACACTTGTGACTCTTTGCTTTCCAAGGTCAATTCAAGGAGGAATTGGATTGTTATTGCTATATAACAATCAAGGTATGTTCTTAAACCTATTTACATGTGAATTCTGATTTCCATATGCTAGAATTAGGGTTCAAAGTCTTGGATTCAAAGTATGTACAATAGAGAAACCTAGATCCGAGCTTTAGGGTTTGTATGAGCACATAGGATGTCTTATGACCATAACCCATCAGTGGTATCAGAGCTATGATTGGTTTCTATTGTATTGATGCTTGATATGTTCAAAAATTCGATTTTTGGTGTTCTGCTTGATGGACTCGGCGAGTCCCACTGTGGACTCGGCGAGTTGCTCCTACTCGGCGAGTTCCAGAGGGTGACTCGGCGAGTCGGTGCGTCAGACAGTGCTTATCTCGGGATTTCTTGCTGTTTTTGCATTGGGATAATTACCTTATCATCTTAGATTAATATTAATCCGATTATATGATATATTTGACTATAATTTTAATCTAATTGAAGATATTTATCAATTAATAAGATAATTGTTTCCTTATAAGATAATTGATTAATTATTTTAAGTAAATTGATAAATTGTTTTGCAAGAAATCATCAAATATGGATAATTATGTGATTAAATGTTAATTTGAATTATTTGTTATTTGATCCTTGTTGTTGTGAAAAGTTTCATAATTGGCCCTTTAGGTTTTATAGTTTAAATTTGAACCCCAAAAGTTTTGTTGTTTTGAAATTTAAATAGTTAAAACCCTAATGCTTTGAAAAAGGTTTCAAAACTTGCCCTCAAGTTTTGGAATTTAAATTTTGATTAAATAGTTTAATTTTGATGCATATTTAAATTCTAAACCCTAATGTGTTGAAATGTTTCAAAATTTGGAATTTAAAAGTTGATTAAAAGGTTAATTAGGAATGTTAAATTCTAAAACTCTAAGAAGTTTTGAAAAAGTTCAAATCACACCCTTATGGTTTTATTAATTAATTAAGGTGTATAATTAAAAGAGGTTTAATAAATCCATAAAAGTTTAGGTTTACCATTTAAGTAAATTAAAAGTATAATTGTTAAATTGAACCACCTAATATTTTAAAAGTGTAAAATACACCCTATACTATATATAACATTAAAAGTCTAACATTATATATATGTATAACTAAAAGTCAGTCTTACCGTTAGTAGGCCTCATTCACGAAGCTGGTCTATAAGGGGTGTTTAAGGAAATTGCCTATAAAATGGCGATTGAATGGGTATCCACTCTTACCCACCGCACTCTTGACTAGTGGAGGGTCGTTAGCCGAACGGGTAGGATAGGACGAAACCTTCCATTATAAGTATAATGAATTACTAAAGTAACTAAATGTTTTCACAAAATTCCCAATCTTAGTTACTTAGGCAAAAGTGAATTGATGCAATTCCATGAAATTACACTTTGTGCCCTTGCGAAGACGTTAGTGGAGCGTGTGTGGTTAACCGGCACACTAAATGGGTCTAAGCAAAGGTAGCAAAGGGTGACTCAATGTTTGTCATAGTTCGGTGGAGCGTGTGTGGTTTACCGGCACATCGAATAGGTGACCGTAACATGTGAGGGCACCATGTAGTTTGCATGGTTATTCACACCCGCTTTGTGATCCTCGGCATCCCAGTCACAAACAAGAGGGGCATATCGAGATATAAACATGCCATTGAAAGTTCAATGAATCTCAAAGGATCTAGGAGTTTTCATAGATTTAAAACTTAAATTTCTTTTTCGTTTTTCGTGGTGGAAATTAGTGAATCGTCATTCACTTACCTTCAAATATTCTGCAATTAGGGTTACGGCATCCCTCTCCCGAGTTGTAGAATATTGTGTTGGGTCCTACCCTTAGTATCTCATTTGGGTGATTTACTAAGGACTCATTCAATCAACTAACTTGAATTTGTTTTTTCTCCCGTTTTGTAGATGTCAAAGTTCGACAACTATGGTCTTCCCAAATCCCGTGGAACAAGTATTCCACATGAAGATGGTATTCCACGATTTAATCGAGGAACGAGAAATCATGCTTCACTTCCTCCTCCTCCTCCTATTGTTCTCCCCAACCCACAAGATCGAAGAATTGAAAGGTTCAATATCACTAAAGCCCTATTGGAAATGAAACATGAAGATGGTAAACCCGTGTGTGCCCACGTTCTAGGAATGAAATCACACATTGATAGGTTGATAATGTTAGGTGTGTCATTCCCAGATGAGTTGGCTGTGAATTGGGTTTTGCAGTCACTTCCTGAATCATATAATGAGTTCAAAAGAAAGTATTATATGATGAATCATGACGACAACCTCATTGACCTAACTTACATGCTCGTTGCTGCTGAATCAGAAATGATTTGGCGAAGCAATGGAGCGTATTTGTTGGGAAAGTCAACCGACCATGCTTCCGAGGACGTTCTAGGAGAACCAACCTACGTTTGCTGCCAAAAGAGAGGGCGTTGGATACAAGTCTGCCCAAAGAGCTTGAAGAGTCCAGAAGCTGGGAGAGTCAAAGAGTATGGCTGCGCTTCAGGTAAAATCCACTATCTAACTCCATTGAGTTCCTATTCATTAATTCTTAATACATAATGTAATAAGATTGCATTTGAATGTTTTACAGGATCGGTGAAAAGAAAGGAAGCTTGGTGAAAGAGCAAAATGAATCTAATCACAAGGAATGGATCTTGATCGCATGGACTTGAAGATTAGATTTTGAGCTTAGATAGTTATGATAGAGTTGTTAGAAAATTTTCTTTTGAAATACATAGTTTTCAATGGATTTTGCATTGTAAGGACAAATGTTTTCCGCTGCTTTTATAAAATAAATTTTCGTTTGACTTACTTATTTATTTATTTATTTCCTTGCAATGAAATCGTTATGAAAAATTAGTGTTTGCATATTTCTACAACAAATGGATATGATTCTTATTTATGGTGTTTATGGAAAAGTCGAGAATTTACCAAATAGGGAGAGTTTCTCATCGCCCAAGTTTCAATTGGACAGAAATTTGGAATCATGCAACTTGGTTGCACGATGAATGAGAAATTTCATATTTGGAAATTAGACCAATTCGTTGACAAAGTGTCAAGTGAAGGACTAAGAGACCGAGCACACAAAGTTGCGTGTTGATCAAGTCCAACATAAGAGTAACAAAGATATTCGTCATGATTTACTAAAGGTTTAGTAAATATGATTATACTTACAAGATTAAGTGTAATTCTGAATTGATTAAAGGGTTTAGATCAATAGCATAACGAATAAGAAGAATCAAGTAGGCAGAAAGATAAAAGTTTCTCCATTCTAAGAAGAAGGGAGAGTAGCTTTTATGCTTTATGATAGGTCTTAATGATTAAGAACCATATCTCAATTGATCCTCTAAGTGAGTCTTAGCACAATTGTATGTCTAAGAAGAGGAATCAAGAATTGAAGAAATGGTTAAATCAATAAGTCAATCATACTTCGTTCCAAAACAAGTCTTAAAGTTAAGATTGTGACAATGAGTGAAAAGTATTAAAGGTTTATAACATTCATCAAATGTAGGAAGTTGTGATGTCTTGAATAAGACAAAGGCCAACTAGTACAAATTTATGAAGTGTTTTGATAAAAGATACACTAACTCTTGAATATTTGTTTGTCAAGAAATGGTTATTGACAAAAGAATCGTATATGTCAAGGAGTCAGTGGGAGTCTTAATGGTCTTGAATAGTTTCAAGAACAAATCAAATAAACCTTACCAATCATCACTAGCACACGAGTTGAGGCTGACAACCTATCGTGTTGACATTATTTTGATTTTGTGCCAATCCAATCGAGTTAATTATGCATGTGAGTTCTATGAGTTCTCATTTTGAACGCATAAAAGGCAAAGCACCTTAATCAATGAAAGGTACATTGATAGGAAAGGGTGAGCTGCTTAACTACTTGGAAGACATGGTGGGCAGCTGTGCTACCATAAAGGCAAGAAATCGAGATCAAGAAAGTTCGATCCATAAGAGTTTGAATTTGTCGTAAACCTTGGTTTTGACAAATTCACATGGATAGGAACAAATACGCTGTTTAAATCTAAGTGTCATAAGATTTCTCCTTCATGAAAATGATTGTGAGGAAATGCTTTCACTAAGACAGATTTTAAGAAGATAGTGATTGTAATATTGCATTCTCGAATTCAAATATGGTTACGGCATCCCTTTCCATAATTTGAATTGTGAGGTTTGGCAATTAGTCTTAATTGTTTAGACACACATATGAACTATCGAAGGCAAAGGTGTATAAGTTCAAGAAGCATTGATAAAGGATTATCAAAGCACTAAGTATTAGAAACATGAACTTAAGAAATTCAATAAGTATTGTTTTCTGAAAGTTAAGATGTTTATGAATACATGTCGAAGCTAGTGGGAGCATAAGTGTTATGTTTTATAATAATCATCAAGATAGTGGGAGCATAAAAGTTATGATTGTATGATTATTAAGGAAAGTATTGCAAGGTTAGCAATATTAATTATAGAAAACATGAGTCATACTTTGCAAAGTCGCAATAGTTGAAAAGTTGTTTTGCTATAATTAAGGGAGAGAATATTATGCTTCATTTCAAATCTAAAGGTTTAGGTTGAGAAATGTTAATAAAATTTAGTCAAAGGTACAAAGTGTGTTCTTAAAATTTCGATTATGATTACGGCATCCCTTTTCACAATCCGAATTTTGAGAACATAGCAAATAAAACATTATGCGTCGTGTCCCATACGCTTCGGGTATAGGATCGATTGCAAATGCTTTAATGTTTGACCATTCTAAAATTTTCCAAATGTCGAGCGCATTTAGAGGGAAAAGGGACTAGAATTGGTTTTGACTAAAAACAATTAAACAACTATCAAAGGACAATCCAAAGTTCGACGAGGATTGGTCGCTTGTGAAAGTTGGAAGTATAGTATTGGAAAATATGGAAATGTTTCCATATTGGATGGACCGTATCGACATTATTACGAATAGATAAGATTCTATTAAGAATGAGTTGTCATATGGAACATATGGAAGTGTGTCCATATTGGGAATTGAATATTGAGAAATCTATGACTAGATTAGAAACTTCTATGCAAAAGGATGTTCAAAGAAAGTACTTTGAGTGAGAGACATCACATCTATGGAATTGTCTTGTAACAATCTCCGATAGAAGACTTTGTAATATCATTGGCAATAGTCTTTGTGACTTTGGTGCAGTGACATTACAAAAGAGATCATTGCATAAAATGTTAGAATCTAGCATATTTTATAAGTAGCAAGAATTTGATATTCTTTAACTTATGAAAAACGGATTTGGAGTTGTGAAATGAGAAGGATTGGAAATGTATTCAATGTGATCTATTTCACAAAGTAAGAACCATAGGTAAACATTGTGTGCATGCTAGGAGCATGAGACAAGTGTTGGAATTCAAGTAAGAAGTTGATTACCCGAAACTACAAATAATGAGTAATCAATATGGTGATAAATAAAAGGTGTTTTATTTATACTCAATGGTTTGAGGCCATATGGGATTAGTATTATTCTTGTGTTTCACATTTGCATGTTTTGACTTCCAGAATAATTGAGTTTATTAAGAATAATCGAATTATTCAAACGGGCCACAGTCGTTCATATGTTGGAAGTAGATATGAATGAAGACTGTCGTGAATTGGTGTGTGGATTGTCTAAAAAGAGTATTAGACATAAGCAAATGTTTGCTGCAACGTTCATGAGTGCTTATGAATGTGATTTGAGCATTGGATTAGACCCACGCTCACTTGGATCACTCCATGGATTGTATCACGAGTGATTGGTGAGACGATAACATCTTATATTCTTGAAACCGAGATGTGTGAGTTGTATCTTGCGAATCGGTTGCACATTGATAATATGTAAACGCACCAGTAACTTGGTGTTATAAAACATATTGTTGTGTGTGATTCGGTGCGTGAGTACAAGTAAGCATTGTATCAAAGTTTATCCGTTCCTTTTATCCAAAGTAGGATAAAAGCGATATCTTTGGGCCCCTCGATGGTTTAGTGATGACAAACGTAAATGCTCGACCGGGCTAGGGCTAATTTGATTTGTTCAGTTAGTCTGTCGTCATAAATCGGAAATCGAGATATAGTACAAAGAGAATGATTTGAAATCATATCTCATATGATATCTAGAATGGAGGAATATATGATCCCTTATCTAAGGACACGCGTATTTGATATGATCAGAGTTGACAGCGGCTTTGGAAAGCTACGATTGCAGATCGGGATCCGAAGTCATACGCAGAATAGTTATTAGACTTATCCAAGTGGGAGACTGTTGGATTAGTGTCTAAGTCCATAACTATTTTGGTATGTACTTGACCCGATGGTGCATGGTCCTTTTGGGTTGCCTTCACCAAAGCAACTTGATTGGAGAAATGAATAAAGAGAGAGAGGATAATATGATTTATTAATATGTTATAAGAATAATATATTAAAGGAGAAATCATATTTGTTTAATTAATATTGGTCAATAATTAATTAAGAATTAATTTTGTGATCAAGTGTAATTAATTAAACTAGAGGGGCTGATTTGTAATTATGTGATAGTTACAAAATAAGGTAAGGATTATCTTATAAGTATGGTGAACGAATTTAAGGTTGGAAAGTCTTAGAATTCGAGTATGATAAGGATTCAAGGATTATCTTATTGGTTGCTTAATGGATAATCAACTAGATAAGGATAATGACTGAAACCCTATCTCTACACCTATATAAACAACCCCAAGGTCATGAATTCGTGTATCCCTTCCCAAGAAGCCCTAGATACGAATTCTAACCTCTCTCCTCTCTCCATATACCTTCTCCACTTGCTTATGGTGTTTGTGAGCCATTAGAGGAGTGACACTTGTGACTCTTTGCTTTCCAAGGTCAATTCAAGGAGGAATTGGATTGTTATTGCTATATAACAATCAAGGTATGTTCTTAAACCTATTTACATGTGAATTCTGATTTCCATATGCTAGAATTAGGGTTCAAAGTCTTGGATTCAAAGTATGTACAATAGAGAAACCTAGATCCGAGCTTTAGGGTTTGTATGAGCACATAGGATGTCTTATGACCATAACCCATCATAAACATCCTAACGCGAGGAAAACACTTTTGGTCAAGTGCTAGGAGGCTAATAGGTTGCAACAAAGGGGTGCAAGGCCTCTTATGGGGGTTTATGGTCAAAATACCATATGAGTTGGAGTTTACGGCCCAGGGAAGTAAACTCCTGGCCGTAAACTCTCCATAGATTCACTAAATGAAGTCTAACATTAAAACAACTCAAGTGGTGAAGAGCTTCTAGGTTTAAACAAGTGTTTGGGCTTCCTTTTAACTCCTTTGAGGAGTTCACGGACCTGGGACCATATCCCTTGGAGATTATGGCCGTAATATCCTTTGGGAGGATGCTTATGATGTTTTCAAGTCTCTAAATTAACTAGGAACTAGTCTAGGCTTTTGTACTTTGCTTTAGAAGAGTTTATGGCACCATTTTATGGATTTCACGACCCTAGAACTTCTTGGGACGTGAACACCTTACTCTTGGTGTTCCAAGTGTGTTTGCTAGTCCTAAACTCATTTAGGTACATGTCCAAGTTAATCTCTTGGCTTAAGGAGGGTTTTTAAGGCATTTTGGCACTTAAACATGGAGTTCACGGCCCAAGAAATTCCTTGGCCGTGAACTCACTTCTTGCATTTGTTTCTAATTGATTTATGGTCTAAAACATGTAATGGAGGCTTCTAGTTTGAGTTCCAATGCTTTGAGGGACATTGGGACACTTTTGGCCCTTAAAATGGAGTTTACTCTCCAAGTGTTCTTGGGCGGTAAACTCCCAAATCTTGGGGTTTTGATCCGATTTTGATGTTTCTAAACACAATCTAAGCTATATAATACAACTAGATTGAAGTACTCGCGATTTGGGATAAAAACCCGAATATCCGTGAGAAAGAATTTGGCTTTTCTCTAGTTGTAACTGTAACTAATGAACGAATATGGTTCAGATTTTTATATATAGTCCTGGGATTTTTGGCAGAAAATATTTTATTCCCGAAACGAATTCTAATATCATAGAGTATTGGAATAACAGTGTTGCACAAAACCCTAGTGCATCCACTCTCCTGATATCTCCTTAAGTGTTAAAACTGAAATACTCAAACTTATACCCAAAGTCTGGAATTTCTCTGTAATTGTTCTAACTTCTATTGGCTTGATATGGTTTGTTCAGAATGGAAATTTCGGGTTGTCACATAGGAGCACTTGAGGGAAGTGTTTGAGACTTTGAGGAGGGATAGACTTTCGCAAACTTCTCCAAGTGTGAGTTCTGGTTATGCAAGGTGCAGTTTCTGGGCACCTTCTCAACTATAATGGTATTCTCGTCAATCCAGCCAAGGTCAAGGTCATGATACAGTGGGAGGTTCCGAGTTCTCCATGTGAGATTTGGAGTTCCCTTAGTCTTGTTGGTTACCATCGGAGATTTATTCAGGATTTCATCAAGATAGTTGTTCCTTTGACTCTGTTGGCAAAGAAGATGGTTACATTTTGTTGGGGGCCTGAGCAACAGAAAACTTTTAAGACCTTGAGACAGCGTTTGTACGAGGCACCGATTCTGACTGTGCCGGAGGGTGTTGAGGATTTTGTGGTTTGCTTTGTTGCGTTGATCACTGGTTTGGGAGCAATATTGATGCAGAGGGGTCGTATGATTGCTTACGCTTTGAGGCAGCTGAAGCCTCATGAGTAGAATTATTTAACACATGATTTGGAGTTTGGGTTGTGGTTTTCGCCCTCAAGATTTGTTGGGATTACTTCTATAGGGTCCGTTGTACTATTTAACACAAATCACAAGAGCCTGAGGTATCTGATGGATCAGCCAAATCTGAACATGAGGCAATTTCAATCGTTGGATGTTGTGAAGCATTATGAGTGTGAGATCCTTTATCACCCGGAGAAAGCCAATGTGGCGGTCGATGCTCTCAGCCGCAAGGCAGTTGCGAATCCGATCAGGGATATATGTTTGAGGATGATCATGATTACTCCACTTTTGGAGCAGATTCGTGAGACTGAGGTCGAGGCTATAAAGGAATAACACTGGAAGAGTGAGCGTATTGTGGGTTAGGTTGATTCCTTGGATTATGATAGTTGTAGGTTGTTGACTCGGCATCGATGGGTTTGGGTTTCGTATTGGGGCGGTGTGCGTCAGGTTTTGATGGAGGAGGCGCACAAGTCTAGGTTCTCCATTCATCCTGGGGCGATGAAGATGTATAGGTATCTCCGTCCTAATTATTGGTGCCTCTGCATAAAACGGGATATGGCTTGGTATGTGGAGCGGTGCTTGACTTGCAGGAAAGTCAAGACTGAGCATCAGCGACCTCACGACAAGATGCATCCGTTGGAGATTCCCATATGGAAATGGGAGGATATTACCATGAATTTCATCATGAAGTTACCCTGGACTGCGGCCCCAATATTACCTTCCACACCTATTTATACCCTCCCCAAGGACTATACCGATTCCTCCAAATCGCTCTCCCCAACCGGCACATTCCTCATATTATAAGGCATCCTACACACCAAAGCATCTCTCAGGGACTTCCTAGGACTCCCTTTCACACCCCTCTCTGCTATCAGCTGCAGAAGGAATTTCCACTAATACTATCTAATTACTACATGAACGTAGTTACATACTACAAGTACTAAATAATTCTTCGAATGATAGGTCCCACACTACAACGGTTGGACTCAAACAAGAGTTGCGTAATAGAGTAAAACCTATCCTTTTAAAATTATCAAATCACAATAATATGTAATCCAACACATTCATCCACTCGTTAGTTAGTACCAGCAGAATTTCCTAAAGCACAAAGCAGGCAACATTCGAGCATTAGGGAATTCAACTCAAAACATACCCTATATAGACCATCCTAACAAGTAACTGATTTGATACTAGCATGCGAATATATAAACTCAAACAAATAGGCACATAAGGGCATCTCTCCTAGCATTCTATCATGCAATTCTGAGCAGATCCTTAGCCCCTAATCTAGCATGCAGTTATCATATCATAACATAAAACATATAACATGTATGGGTGTTTTGGGAGGACTTACTTGAGCTTGGCTGATTGCACACATCACACCGATTTTCTTTTATTAGAATCCTTAGAGTAAAAAGTTTATTTGTATGGAAAATCTACCAAACACTCGGTTTGATTCTAGGCACACTCGAGAGTATACCCGAATCCCTCAAACCAAGGCTCTGATATCAACTTGTAACATCCCAAAATACAGATAAAAAATTGTTTTTAAATTCATTCAAATCATACGATACTAATATCAAAATAGTCAAAAGTGTATCATAGCAACATGTTATCAGAGTACAAATTCCCAAAATCTCAAATTGCTGAAACTATAGGGTGATGCAGTGCGATTAGCCCGGGCCCTTCCCCATCGAACTGAAAGTACCCGAACCATAAACTGAAAACCGTAAGCACAAAGCTCAGTGAGTTCCCCCAAAATACCACATACTATACAAACATACAACCAAACATATATGGGTGCTTGCGATCCCCTTCGGTCTATTTCGACCAGGTACTATCAAGCATATTTGGGTGCTTGCAATCTCCTTCAGTTTATTTCAACCAGATACTGTCAAGCATATTTGGGTTCTTGCAATCCCCTTCGGTCTATTTCAACCGGATATTGGGTCTATTTCACCTTCTATCACTACCATATAATATCACAACAAAGAATCAAAGAGTTATCAAGCAAACACAAGCATAATTGACAACTGTCATGAAGACAATCATCATATTACATCATAAACTAGTGTGCCGAAATTGGTGCCTTCGACCCACATATACAACGAAGGAGACTCACGTCAGACTGAAGGTATCAAATCGCACTCAGCGGATGACTCTTGAAATCCTCTCCTTGAGGCACAAGCATAAAACCCTAATTAGAAATTAGGCCAATATTTTAACCTGAAAGTCCAAACCCTAATTCTTGACTTAAGGCAAAAATGGATTCTTCACCCTTGCCTCATTGGGCCTCCCTCCCACCAAGGCCCAAATCTATACAAGTCCATAAAGGCATCCAAGCCCAACTACAAGGCCTTTTAGGCCCAATATGGCCCAAGACCAACATGGCATAAAACCCATAATTGTCTTGCTTCGGCAGGTGGGCCTAAGGCCCAATCCTAAATAGGTCAAAGGCCCAACAATACTCGAGCCCAAAAATATGTTAAGTTTATAGACTGCATACGCGCGACGTAGTCAACGTTTATGCCCTTGCAAAACTTAGATCCAAGCTCATAATAGTGTCTTAAGCCATAAAGTTGCAAACTTTATGCCCTTGCATGCCTTATTGTGACTCAAACTATGAATTAAGCCCTCTAACACATGCATGGTTGAGTCTTAACCTCCAATATACGATTTTTATGACTCCATGAACTCCTAAGAGTCTAAAAGGACAACTCAAATGGCATAGAGTAGCCCATACTCCAAAAGACCAAGTTATGGGACTAAAAGATACTAAAATCTTCCCTAAGTCTAGATCTAAGCTTAGAATGAACTAGTTTAAGACTTTATACCTTAAAAGGCTAGGAATGGTGTACAAACTCTGGATCTACAAGCTCATTCTTCTCCTTTGCTTCTCCTCAAACTTCATTCTTCTTCACAACCACAAAAGAACACCCCCAACACTCTAAGTAAGCTCAAAATGCACTCAAGATGGCTATGGTTTTGAGGTTAGCACTAAAAAGTAATAGAGGTTGAAAAGGTGATGCACTTGAAGAACTTAAGGACCTTAAATATGGTGCAAACTCTAAAAATTAGGGTTTGCCTCTAGCTTGAGTACGCCCAACGTACGTCGGGATCGCCCCGATGATACTCATGCAAGGAGTATGCCGTGCGTACCTAATGTACGCTCGACATACTCACGAACCCCTTCACCACCTTTTATTGAATTAAATAGAATATTAGATCGATTTCATACCTGGAAAATCATCGCTACAATTAATATTTAAAAAAAAAACTGAATTGTTTTTTATATACGTGTCGGTATACATTCGAGTTTGTCTATGTTTCGACGTCAATTTTCTTTTTAGGGTTTGTGCTTATTTTTATGTATTTTTTCTATATATGAGTCGGGTCATATATAATACAATTTTGATTATTACTAAACTTCAATTTGTCACCTTATAAAAAATATTACTTACTTATTTTTATGTACGTGTCGGTATAAATTCGAGTTTTTTTACATGTCAACGTAAATTTTGTGTATGTTTTTTTTATGGATATTTCCTACGTATGAGTCTAGTCACATATAATATGTTTTATCAATACAATAATACATCTCTTCAGTGGTATCAACCTTGTATATTTATATATCGACAATTGCAACTGTATTTTACGTGCTTATCTTTAATTATGTATCGGTATACACTCGAGGTAGTCAACGTTTTGATGTATATTTAGAATTTTTGTTCTTTAGTTTTTAAAAAAAACTTACTTTTTTTATATGTACGTGTCCGTATAAATTCGATTTTGTCTACTTTCGACGTAATTTTTTTACGTTGGCATGCATATTTTTATGTACGTTTCCTACGTATGAGTCGGTGTCATATAATATGTTTTTTTATTTGGAATTTTGTTCTTTAACTTAAAAAAATTACATGTTTAGTTTTATGTATGTTTTGTATAAGTTTCAATATAAAATTTGTGTATATTTTCATACTTATTTTTATATACGTTTCCTACGTATAACTTTGGTCACATATAATACATTTTTATACGATGATATAAATCGAAGTTAGTAAATAATATTGACATTGTATATTTTTCTACTAACAATTGCAACAATACCTAATTTTTATTAATACTCAATACAATAGTCAAAATTCAACTTACAAAAATGAAGTAACACCGTCACAACGCGCGACGGACAAGTTAGTAGTTAGGATTACTTCCTAAACATATTTTTGCTCTTATTTAATAAAAAACGAAAACACAAACGATTCTTTACAGTTTACACAAGGGAAAGGACAGATAAGAATATACTACAATTGAAAAACTAAACAAGAAATACCAACTAACGTGCAAGTTATATCTAACTATATTAGGAACAACAAACGTAAATAACTCCTTTAACGTAATTCAGCTAAATTATAAAGGAAACATGTTCTATTACTCTTCGAAAATATACCTCTAAATTATTACAAAATCTTTTCTATTGGAAAATATGGCTTGGTAAAATTATAAATTGTTAAAAATATATAAAGTATGTAAAAAAACATGTTAAATAACAAGTTAAAATATTTATCTTTAATATTTCTCGAAAAAACATCGTAAATTGTCCCTATGGTTTTCCCATATCATAGATGGTTAATGTGTTTTCAAAACTTTTGATGTTTGGTCATTTTTTGCTAACTTAGTTAGCTCTCTCTGTGTGTGTGTGTGTGTGTATAAATCCAACAACTTCCATATATGTTCTTTAATGAAAGAAATTCCCAATAAAGTTTCCTTTGTTATCTAACCAAATTATCCGGAAAAAATTTCACCAAAACAAAAATTTGTTATGCACTTGTTTCTCCCTAGCCCTATATCGGTACTGCCACTTCCGTTTCCCCATGTAATCAATTACATGTGGTGGTGTTGGCTGTGATATGGCAGCGTGAAGACGACCGAAAAAGGTTATGACTCATATCTCCATTTGATAAACCATAAAATGATAAACACAAGGATACAGATACATAGATTTGGAATCAAATACAGAGCAAGAAAATCAAACCCATATATGGAATCTCTTTCTCATTTGTTTTGAAACCGTATTCCTTGTAATCAAATACAAATAAGCATCAACAGAACATGAAGAAGACTGAAAATTGCTTGTATGACATACACTCTACCTTAAATCTTTCTATTGCGCCTTTCTCTTGTCACAGGTACTTGAGGGCTAGAAATTAAAGACCAACATCGCCATGGCTGCAACAACGGTTGCCCCGTCAAGATACGGGATGAAATTTCACCATTTCCCCAATCTGATGCTCAGATTAGCTACAAAAAACAAAATCATCACAACCTCCTTATAACCAAATCCAATGTACTGGCGAAAAATTATAAAAAGGAACATGAAAGTAGAATGATGAGCGAAAGCGAACATAAAAGAGTTTGAAGAAAAAACACAAGAAGCGATTGGAAATTTCACACTTACACACCTATTAGTGAGTGGAAATAGTTTTCTTTTGGGTTCGATCATACAAGTTGTTGATTGTTATGGTTCTTGAAAAAAGGGAAAATGAAATCATTGACTCGTATGATCCGATCGGCGATCAACGACGTGGATCTGGTCATACGGCGGTGATCGAGGGGCAACCACCATTGACACCTCGATCTCACTTGTCGGAGCCTGGTAGCAGACCTTGATGGAGAAGACGAAGAAGGTGGGTTTTGTTTTTGGACGATTAGGTGGTATACGAAGCTTCAAAGGTTAGGGATTGCAATTGGGTAAAGAGATTGTTGCATCTAGGAAGAAACGAAGTGGAAATGGGTTGGGGGTGCAGAGAGAGAGAGAGAGAGAGAGAGAGAGAGAGAGAGAGAGAGAGAGAGAGAGAGAGAGAGAGAGAGAGAGAGAGAGAGAGAGAGAGAGAGAGAGAGAGAGAGAGACCTTGGATATTAAATTTATTTTTTTTAAAAAATAATAAAATAAAAGAAAACCTCATAAAAGGTCCCTAGATAGTTAAATGACATAAATACCCTTAATTTAACGGTAGAAATCTAACAAAGTTAGCAAAAAGGATCAAACATTAAAAGTTTTGAAAACACTGAGACCATCTATGATGTTTTTAAACCACGAATATTAGAATTCAGATATAAGGAAACCACAAAGACCATTTATGATGTTTTTTCAAATTTTTTTTTTTGCCCAAATCTGATAACCGACTTTATGTCAATAATAGCTTACACATAAAAGAAAATTAAATATCTATAGCTTTTATGCAAGAAAAATAATTCCATAAAGGTAAACTAATGATAATATAATAGCTTTTATATAGTTTGATCATTTACAAAGAATAACTTTATCTCCAGAAAAGTTCAAGTCTATAGAATATTCATATATGTAAAAAATTTAGTTAATTTAGTTTTATAAAATAATCTAAGATGCTCAAGTAAATCTAAAAATTACACATCATTACTTCGTTACATAATTGGTTATGTCCCTCAATACCAAGTTTCTATAACTTTCAACTAAAGCTAAAAAAAGGAAAATTTTCAAGAATACCCGCCCATCAAATGGTGTGTAAAACTTATTTAAAATCGAATCAAATTAATATCAGTTATATTTGATATGATTCTCATTTAAATTACAAATTAATAACTTTCGACTTAAAAGGCCTCCAAGTTTATTGGTTTAAGACTAAACCGGTTATTACATTGTTTCCATTTCGTTTTTATTATTTCTTATTGATTATTGATATTGATAAAATTGCACAAATGATCCTTATGGTTGGTACAACATATCATTAATGGGGAGTTTGGCTTAGCTTTTGAATGACCAAAAGTCTTTTTAAAAAAAGATCATAGACAAAAGACTTTTAAAAGCTATTTTTGGATTTTGCAAAGAAGGAAAATCAACTTTTTAGAAAAATTAGAAAAACCTGATTTTTTATAACTTTTCTAAAAAAATCTTTTGGCCTCTAAAAAGCTAAGCCAAACACCCCCTAAAAGTCTTTTTGAAGAAATTTTAATATGATTGATCTTTTTCAAACTTCAAACGTACACAGTGAGTCATTTTCTGGCAACGATGCGTCTTTTAAACCTGAAAAAAGACTAACCATATTATAAAGTAAACAAAAGACTTATAGTGATATTTTCTGTCAACTACAAGGACCATTTATGTAATTTTGTCTTTCTTATATCACGGTCCGGTTCGTTTGGGTAAAATCGTAATTTCACAAATAGCCAACGCATCTCCGATCATAGGCACTGGGGAGGGCGCTGCCATGGCTTCGAAACGAACTTTTGATTTATTTTATTTCTTCTTCTTTAAGCTCCAGACTCAACAACACATCTAATAATTATTATTAGAATCTTTCACAAAAAGAAACCCAAATTCTCAATAGAACCTAACGTTAAATTCCACAAGAATTCGATTAAGCTTCGTATAAACCCTTAAAGGACGAATTCACATGCGAAAAGTAGTTGCAACTAAAGGTATCTACGTCTAAATCTGTATACGCTGTTTTTATTTTCTTATCTAATTAATTTCATCTCACCGATTTACTTGTGGGTTTGCAAGATTCTGATTGATTGAATTTTTAACTCGTTTTGTTCGTCGATTGGACTTCTAGGGTTTCAACTACCACGAATTTGTAGAAATCAGGTGTCTAAAGTTTTTTTTTTTAATGATTTGGATAATATTTAATCTGTGCGTATTTACTAAACCCGAGATCAGAAGTATATGTATGATTGTATTCTGATTTGGATACCCTCTAAATACTTTCCGCGTTTTAAGGATGGATATTTACTTGATGTTTATGTCGATCAAAGATTCATACTTAATAGATAGACATAGGGATTACGAACTGGATTATCGTTGATTTGGTTCAATCGAGATCATATCGTCTTATGAGCTTAGGTGAATGCAAGAACATCTGATCGGCCTTTTGATCAAGATCAATAGAGATCGTAAATCTTCAGTGCTCAAGGGATAAATTTGTGTGCTTGTCTGAGTTTGTTCCATGTTAGATGTGATATGAAAATTGGCGTATCATTCTCATAATTCATACACCATCTACTGATCATTCCTATTTCAAGCTTTTGGTAGTGTTTTAGTATCATTCTGATTCTGATGTTTTTCCAATGCACCAATCTGATCAAAACTTTCTCCTCTTTGGCTTGGATTAGTTATAGAGATCTGATGAATATACTTTTTTCTTGTTTTAGGCTTATTCTATAGCAGACAAGATATTCAACTTTTGCTTTCATGTGCTTTGGCACAACAGTATTGTCATGCACAACTGTGTTGACAGGGTTTGCAACACAGATAATGCATACAAACTGGTGCAATGGCATCATCTGGTAAATTTGATCTTTCATCTAGTAGTAGTCCAAGTAGACCATTATTTACTTCCGGGAAACGTGGGTCCCATACAGCTCCATCAATGGAGAGATCAACCAGTTTCCGTGAAAACATTGAAAATCCAATCCTATCTTCTCTTCCAAGCATGTCAAGAAGCACTGTAAATGTAAGTCAAGGGGAAGTGACTAATTTCTTCCAATGCTTGCGGTTTGACCTTAAGTCAATGGCTGCCGAATATAAATGCAATCGATTTGGGGATTTCAAAAGACTTGCAAGTGCTGCACTTTGTGCACCTGATGATTCCCCTTCTGGTTTGTTAAAAGGCAAGTTTCCATCTTCATCACCTGAGAATATCAAAAGACTTAAAGTTGGTTTGCGTGAATCAACCATCAAAGCCAGGTGAATTTCTTTTATAGCTATTTTGTTTGTTTCCAGGGGTGTAAAGTGTAAAGTGTAAACTGTGAAGTTTATTCAGTTTCAATATATTTTGTTCACTTGATAGGGAGAGAGTGAAGATTTTTAGTGATGTATTGTCAGTAATGAACAAGTGTTTTCCAAGTATACCCTCGAGGAAAAGATCTCGACCAGATGCTTTTTCTGTTGGCAAGATGGGTACCACCAGTGGTTTTGAGTATGAGCAACAGAAAGTTGAAGAGAGGGGCAAAAATGTCGTTCCCAATAAACGAACCAGAACTTCTATGGTGGATCTAAGGGTTTGTATCTTGTATCTTTTACACGTGTTTCCTATAATTGTGTTTGGTTTTTGAAATTTTTTATGATGTTTTGGGAATTGTAGGCAGATGTGCGACCAAACACTCCTGCTAGATCATCTGGATCTGTAGATAGGGAAAGAGAAGTTCTAAGACTTCCCAATAGCAATGTCCTTCAGGGTGAGGAAAGAGTAATTCCAGTTGTAGCTGATGGATGGGAAAAAGCTAAAATGAAGAAGAAACGCACTGGAATGAAAGCTGATGCTACTCTAAGTGCAAGCTCAGTGTCAGCAAAACCTATTGATGGAATCAGGGATTCCAGAGTGCACCCAAGGAGTCTTCTTGATGCTAGGTCAAGGTTAAATGATTCTCATGGGTTCAGGTAAAAACTCTTTTATATGAAACCCATCAAGTTTAATCATTTATGTAAAAGGGTTCTAAATCTTTCCATTATTTCCACATACTTAAACTCAATTACTTACCAATTCCAATGAAATGTACAAGATAATAACTCTGATTCCATTCCGATGCATATTGTGACATAGGCCAGGAGCTGTGAATGTGAGAGAAGACTTCATTTCTGGTAGTTCCTCTTCTACCCCTAGGTTGCATGCAACTGCAAGAGGTCCAAGATCAGGGACAGGTGGCATACCTAAACTGCCACATGGACAAAGGGCAACTGTTTCTAATGGCATGGAGTCACAGTCACAGTCACAGTCACCACATGGTACAAGTAAGAACCCTAGTGCCATGGGCCCCACCAATCGTAAACGTACTCTATCAACACCAACACAGTCATCATCGCCACCTGTCGCTCAGTGGGCTGAGCGGAGGCCTCAGAAGATCTCACGTACTGCAAGGAGAATGAATCTTGTCCCTGTTGTATCCAATGATGATGTGTCAACTTTGGGTAATAGTGATGCAACTGTTGGTGAAAAAAGACGAGGGTTTGCAAAAAGATTTCCTAAGCAGTTCAAGTCAAAGGTTGACCATACGTTATCAGAAAGCGAGGAGTCAGGGGCTGCTGAAGTAAGTGAAGAGAAAGGTGGATCGAGTGTTCAAAAGATGTCTAATTTAGTCCTTTCAACAAGAAAGAATAAGTTCATGACTGGTTTTGCTTCTGCAAGATCTATTGGAACAGCAAAACAACTTAAAAGTGGAAGAGTTGGTGTTGATAAGCCTGAAAGGTTTTTTTCTTTTTACATTTATATATCAATATTCAATATATCATCTCTATAAATCTTTTTAACTTTTTTTAATGTTCATATTTTATGAAATATTCACAGTAAAATAGGCCGGCCTCCCACTAGGAAACTCTCAGGTCGGAAAGCTTATATGAGACAAAAGCATTCTTCCATTACTACCCCTACGGATTTTCTTGGTATATGAAATGTTGACTATTCAATTACTATCATAGTTTTTTTTTGTTTGTTCCTCTGTTAACCATGGTTAGTTTCTATTAGTTACTTCAGATGATGGGAACGGAGAGCTTTTGGCTGCTGCAAATGCTGTTATCAATCCTAATCCTGGTACTGTTCTGTAGTAGTTTTAATTTTAACCATGGTTAGTTTCTATTAGTACTTTTAACCATGGTTTAGTTTCTAATAGATGGATTGGTAAATTGTAATTGCAGGTTTTGTTTCATCCAGTCCTTTTTGGAGTCAGATGGATCGACTTTTTGGTTTTGTATATGATGCTGATGTGGCCTACATAAAGCAAGAGGTGATTGTTCTTTTTAGGTCTGTAATATATAACATGACTCCTGTCTCATCAGTTATTATCAATGAAACTTCAACTCTCTTTAACTTTTCAACAGGGAAGTATACAATCTACTGTTAACACTGCAAATTCAATAGATTATTGTGATACACACTCGAATGGAAGCTTTGAACCTCCAAAAACTGAAACAGAATGCAGTAGTGAATCATCAGAACATGTAATGTCAGGAACTTCCCTCTGTCAGAGGCTTCTTGCTGCTCTAATTTCTGAAGAAGATGACAATGATTACACCTGGCATGGAAATGATGTTTATGAATCTGCATTTGAGCCTGAAACAGATGGAAGTTTTTTAAGCAGTTACAGGATGGATTCACCATTAAGAGATACAGGTTTTGATGATTGCTACAAGGGTCTACTAGTTTCAGAACCTACTGTTGTAACATGTTCTCAATATCAGTATGGAAACATGTCCATGGATGAAAGACTTCTCATGGAGATTCATAGTCTTGGACTCTATCCATCACCTGTGGTATGTGTCTTTTTCTCTTATTCACATGCATTTTCTTTCTTGAATAATTTATTTACCTAAAATTTTTGCACTTCAGCCGGATTTAGTACAGACTGGAGATGAAGATGTCAGCATAGATATCCGCAGGCTGGAAGAAAAACATCACCAACAGGTAAAAAATTGTTGAACATCATGGAATTTGCTTTTTGGGATGTAAGGGTAAAATGGTCATTTTAGTCTGTTTGAGAAGAAACAGACCTAATAGAGTTGAGTTACAGGTTTCCAGAAAGAAAACTCTACTGAACAAGCTTTTAAAGTCTACTGAGGAAGCAAGGGTGTTACATGAGAAGTAAGTGTTTTCTTTAATGGTTTCTTGTTTGACTTTGACTTTGACTTTGACTTTGACTTTTATGATTCTTATTCGAACATTTACTTGTAGGGAATTCGAGCAACTCTCTCTTGAAAAGCTCACAAGAATCGCTTATCATAAGTACATGGTAATGTATAAGTGCATGATTATAGAATCTTTAATGACAAAAGCTTGTAATTTTGAATACCCTTTTTCATGTGCAGAATTCTTGGGGTCCAAATGCACCCGGGGGTAAAGGTGTCAATGGAAAAATGGCGAAGCAGCTTGCTTTAGAGTGTGTGAAACGGACATTAGACAGATGTCATGAATTTGAAACAACTGGAAAAAGCTGCTTCTCTGAGCCTTTATTTATGGACATGTTCCTATCTGGATTATCCCACTTTAATGATAACACAAATACACAACAAAGCCCTTCATTGACCAACTTTGACTCGTATCCACCAGATACACAAAACCATTCATCTGATCAAGGTAAAGAGGATGACGTCTGGCCAATCAGGAGTAAGAAGCGGGAATTATACCTTGATGACGTGGCGGGTACATCTATATCATCAGGAAAAGGAAAGAGGAGTGATAGGGAAAGGGAAAGGGAAGGGAAAGGGAATGGAATCAGAAATGGAGGTCCTAAAATCGGGCGACCCACGGTATCTGGGAACGGTGAAAGAAAGAGTAAAGCAAAGATAAAACAGAAAACAAGTCAGGTATCTTCAGTTCCGATTCCGGTTCCGATTCCGATTCCGATTCCGAAGGTGGAGGAGAAGGAAAAGAATGAGTGTATGTTATTGTTAGAGGATCCACTTGATTTGTCCCACCTTCAACTACCCGAGTTTGATGTGGATGTGGGACAAGGACAGGACATAGGTTCATGGTTGAACATTGGAGATGAGGTGTTACAAGATGATGACTTTTTGGGACTTGAGATTCCAATGGATGATTTAACAGATTTGAATATGATGGTTTGAAAAGTTTGTTGTTATGTTGTATAGATGATATTTTGAGTATACTAGTTACAGTCACAGTCACAGTTACAGATAACCAGTTGAGTTGAGTCGAGTCGGTGTTTTTACTTTTTAGGGTATGATTCTTTTCAAAAGGCGTGGAAAAGTGAGAGGTTTTTAAGATAGGGAGTTAAGTTAGGTTGTAAAAATCTTTTTTGCTACCTATATATGTAAGTGTATTATGGTTGTAGCATTTAGTGATTAGGGCACAATGGCTCTTTCTTGTACATGCAAATTACGTTTCTAATAAGATCAATTCATTTATAAGGCAATACAAAAAGACATGTTTTAATGTTTGATGGTTTATACTTGTTCTTTTCTTTTAAAATTTGTAGAATCTTTTCTTTCTTTTATTATTGGAGGTGTTGTAGCAGCTTATATAATGAACCCTTTCAAATGCATAAGTAAAAGTGAGATCACTAGGAAGAGATGTGGTATGTATCGTTCATCATCATGATCAATCCATTGATTGGTGCCTATGTTGATACTCATTTAAAGTGAGCTACATTACTTGGTGGTGGTTTTGTGAATAATAGACATGGCTGATTGGTTTTCTAGTTTTTTGATGGTTAGTGAAGTTCTTTTTAGCTTTTCTTATCTCAAAAGGTTGAGCTTGTTTAATTGAAAGGTAATGCAAATGTATTTCTAAGTTTCATGTGCAAAACAAAGTTCTTATATTATGGGCTTATTAACAATAAAGTCATGACTATTTTTTTAAAAGAAAATGAAAAAATACCGGCAATTGTTTACAAAAATGACAAGAAACTGGTAATCATTTATATATTTTGGATTTTAATTGGTAATCTTCATGAATTTGCATTCATCAACGATAAAATCGTTTTTTTAACAGTTTAAGACAATATTTTTATCTTACTATGATAATGTAATAGTATTATCTTACTCTAATGATAATATATTCTTTATGTTCGAAAATATATGATTTTACTATATTATTTTTGTCTAACAAAGGGTATTATCAATGTATTCTTTCTGTTTATCATACATAGAGTATTATTTTACTACAAAATTATTGTCTTATTTTTTTTTTATCACCGACATAAAATATATCTTATTATAATTTTATTGTATTCACTATGTCTGATAGATAGATATGTTATCCTACTATAATTTTACTATATTCTCTAAGTCTAACAGAAAATATCATTTGCCTAAAAATAGTTGTTTTTCTGTCTTTTTCGGATCGAGGTTTGAATCTTATAGTAAGACAATACTCTTAGTTAGACAGATAAAATACAATTATGTAACAATAAAATAACACCTCTCTGAGATAAAAAGAATACAGTAAAATTGTAATACGATAATATTACGTGCCTTTTTCTGTTAAAAAATATTATTGACGTTATGGTCAATAAGCCTAAAATACAGGGACTTTTTGTGAAACTCGCTAAATTCCAAATATATAATGATTGCTAGTTTCTTTTTTTTTTTTTTTTTTTTTTTGTTAAAAAAATAAAGTCACAATTTTATGTTAATGAAATGAATGTTCTCAGACAATCGCCTATTTTCAACGATATTCTAATATGAAAAGCATCTTATATCTCTTTCACGGAGAATGAACACGGATACAAAATATTTACGACCTTGTTAACGCGATATATCTTGATTGTGCTACCTTTGTGAAAGCATACACATATATCTTGATTGTGCTACCTTTGTGAAAGCATACACATATTCACAGGATGAAAAATGAAAATATTCAAACAACGTGAGAATCGGCTAGGTAGGACATGGAACAGGCTTTCAGAGTCCTCAAAAGGAAATGACATGTAGTGAAACATGAAACACTGACTTTAGAATCATGATAAAATACACAACATAATGTACGCTTTTATCTAAAGGTCGGACAATTTGCACATATAATCTGAACGACACATTTCATCCGTACCAACAAGTTGTACCAAGAACCTATGAATACACGTCGAGAGTTATTGAAATACAATCTACCGAAATGTGCAACTATCTTCGAGAAGATATGAAGGAGCATATATACAACAAGAATCTTAGCAACAATAACGACAACGATGCCAACAAGTAATTTTAAGTTTTAATTATGTAATTTTTGGTTTATTATGTTCTTAATTTCAGTTTTAAACCTTGTTATTTTTCTAATCTCCAATTAGTAAGTTTATTAAATAATTGAAAAGTAATAACTTGATAACATGGAGCGGTGATTATCCTATAATTAAATATATAGCCTAAACGCCCTTATAAGAGTTTTGTTTAGTTGAATCAAAAGTTTTGTTTAACGTGACATAAGAATTCATAACGAATGCAAGTTGACCAAAAAAAAAAAAGGAAAAGAACAAGTCCATCTTCAAATGCTTTAACTTGATTATTTCTCGTCTTTCTTAACGAAGATACACAAAACATCGATTTTAAACTAAAACTTGTCAAATACAAAGCAGATTTATGAGAAAAAAAAAATGAGAAGGTGACTTTAAATCAAAAACCTTTCCCTGGAAGAACAGGAATGCTCTGTTCATGTCTAAAGAAGTTATCAGGATCAAACTCCGTCTTCGCCTTCACCAACCTCATGAAGTTATCTTTATAGTACCTTCTTCCCCATGAACTTGCCTTCTCAAAGCTCGTATTATCGCCATTCTTGTCGTTCATTCCAAGATCAAGATCTCTGTAATTCACATAAGCTTCTCTTGGATCCATCGAAACATACTGACCCATGTACTTGTAAAACTTCCTGATCCACTTATAATGCTTCTTCATCGCTTCTTTTTCCGGCACCGACCAAATGTTCACATACTGAATCTTGAAAAGCACACCGTTTCTGTGAGGAAACGGCGTTGATGATTCCGAAATCCTCCCCATCATTCCTCCATATGGATTCCAGATCATTAATGGGTGTTCTTCTTTTAGTAACCTTTTCCAAATCCCCTCCAATCCAGTTTCTGGAATCGGGTGTTTCACAAAATCTGATTTTGCTTTGAAGTAGTTCAAGAAAGCTGGTTTTCCGGTGAGGAGGAAGGTGGTCGGTACGGTGGTGGGATACCCGGCGATGAACATGACCGATTCCAGCCAACTCATTTCGGAACAATCGGTTTTCTTCAGACCAAGTTCGGGAAAACTACTGTTCATGATATCTAGAAGCCGGTCAACTCCTCCAAGAAAGAGTGCATTATAAGTTGTACTTATGGTTCTTTTAGTTGTACCTGAAATATCCATGGGATTGATAATAACTCTGACAAAAAGATCATCATCAAAGTTTGATGCCAATTGTTGCCATCTGTAAAGAATCTTGGTAGCACCTTGTTCCAATGTTTTTTGAACATTGAAAACCGTAACAATGGCCGGAACAGGTACAAGTTTTAGTTTCCAGGAAAGTATAACTCCGTAACTACCTCCACCACCTCCACTGATTGCCCAAAAAACATCCTCGCCCATGGAAACCCTATCCATGATTTTTCCATCGGCGTTGACGATTTTCGCGTCTATTGCGTTATCCACCCCTAGCCCGTATTTCCTCATCATTGACCCATACGCGCCGCCGGTGATATGCCCACCAACGCCTAGGCTCGTGCAAAGCCCTGCAGCGATCCCATGCGTACTGCTCTTCTCAGCAACTCGATAATACAGTTCACCAACAGTCGCACCTGCTTCGACCCAAACAGAATTGTCATCAAGATCAACGTTCACGTCTCGCATTTTTGACATATCAATCATAACAAAAGGCGGGTCCATAGCAGAAGTGAAAGATATTCCTTCATAATCATGACCACCGCTTCTGAACCGCAAATGAATGCCTAGTTTTTTCGCACAGATAACCGCGGTTTGGACATCGTATTCGTTCAACGGGGTGAAAATAGCTTGGGGCTTTGGATACGAAGGTGTTAAGCAACGAAGATTTTGGGCAGTGGAGTTGAGGAGGGTTGTGAAGTTAGGGTTGTTAGGGGTGAAGAAAGTGTCGGGGACTTGAATGGTAGAAAGGCATTGATCGAAAGTTTGTTGAATTTGTGTTGAAAATGAAAAATGAGCAAATGAAAGTATTACAAGTAATTCAAGAAATCTAGAGAGGAGAAAATAAGACATTTTTATGATGTCTAATGAGTGTGTGTGATGTTCAAAGGAGAAAGGGGGTCAAACATATATATTTGAATCTTGGTTGACCAAAATGTATGCACATGCCATGCATATGATGCAATATGGTATTATTGCAAATTAAGAATTGTGTTAGTTAGAGATGTGGAAAAAACTAACCATTTTAACAATTTATGGCTATTTTATTAGATGCATTATATATAGAATAAGTGTATTTTTACGTAAGGTGTGTAATAAAAATATTTAAAATCAAATTTTAAATACATGTGTTATAATTTATAACCAAATAATTCATCATATTACATAAATTTAAATTTGATTTATTATTAACAACTTTTTGTTTAATAACCAGATTTTTATCTAATTATAAAATTATACCATAGTCTTTTTAAACATTGCTTTTGAAACAAAGTTTTTAAGTATAAATAACTACAAAATATGCTATTGTACAATCAATTTGCCAATAACAGGAACCTAAGTATTATAGTACTTGCTAATCCCATTACAGTGGTAATTGGCGTTTGTAATATACTTCAACATTAATTTGAGACAAAATTTCAAGGTTTGGCCAAGTTCTTCTAAATACTATATTACTATCATACTATGTTATTGTCTCTTTTTAAAAAAAATAGAGTAGATTTTTTGATTGCCTTTACCTTTTACTATAATTGGATAGGACAAAAGAGTAAGTGACAAAGTTAGACTTTTTATCATTGGGGATTAGTGTCATTAAATTTTGCATCCTCATGTGGCTTGATTCAGGGGGGTTAGTTTTCACAAAAGTTGTTAATGGAACAATAATCAATGGTGTATTTATGTCTTGTTATATATGATTTATGTAAATAACAATAAAATGATTGAGTTTTGTATTGAACAACAAAAAAGTGAATTTTAATAGAAAGATGATGTAATATCACAATAATAGATATGACTAGATTGATATTTTTAGTGATTAACAAGTAAGGATATTAACATATATATCTGTTATGAATAAATAAATTAACAATCATCATGTTTTTGTGTGTTGGGAAAATAATATTTTTTTTTTTGGAAATTTTAAAATATTTCAGACTTATTCAAGACAATTCAAAATAGTTTTGTTTTCTGTTCGTAATGACCTGTAATCCAAAATGATCTGAAATCTTGAATATATTTTTTTTATTAGAAATACTTTAATGGGAACAACTAAAACCGTACCCGGTATTCGATCAAAATTGGGTCTGAATAGCCCATTCCGTAAAAGTTAGTTATTTTCTTTAAAATTATGTTTAGGTTAGTTTTGTTAATGTCCCTTAAAATAACTCAAGACAAAATGGATAATTTATAGCATACTAATAGTTTAGAGAGTCTATACATCAATTTATTATATTTTAGAATAAATTACACGAATGGTCCATATGGTTTGGTATAATTTGAACGTTTGATCCCTAACTTATTTTGTTAACTCGGAAGGTCCCTACTGTTTGTTTTTGTTGCGTGTTTGGTCTTTGTCTTACCTAAAAAGACTATTTTTCCATTGATTTTTTAATTTTGTTTAAATTAACACACATTCAACCCCACTTCCACCTCCCTTTATCTTATCTTACCTATCCCACCATATTTAAATAAATTAAAAAATCAATGGCAAAATAGTCTTTTTAGGTAAGACAGAGACCAAGTGCACAACAGAAACAAACTGTAGGGACCTTCCGAGTTAAAAAAAATAAAATAAGTTAGGGACCAAACGTATAAATTACCCCAAACCATAGGGACCATTCGTGTAATTTACTCTATATTTTATTTTGTAATTAACTGAAATGTTTATTCTTATTTTCCATCAATTTTTTTATTTTCAGTAGGGTAAATTACATCAATCGTCCCTCGTGCAAGTGCCAGAAAGTACGTTCAGTCTCTATTTTTAAAAATTAACTCGGACCATCCCTCATTTCGTTAAAAGTTGCACGCTTCATCCCTCTAGACATAAAAAGACAATTTTACCCTTTTTATTTCTTTTTTGATTTATTTTTCTATTCGTTTGTAATTATTATTTTTTTATTGATTTATTTATTAGAAAAACTTTTAAAAAGAAATGGGGCCTAAGCATACGTTCATAACTCGTCCCCCTCTTTCTTCTTCAAAACACCTCTTATCCACCATCACCACCCACAGTGGCGACTCGGACGACACCTTTGGCCGACTTCAATACTCTGACAACATCTCCGGATGACTCCACCAATCCACCCCTCCCATTTCCCCAAATTCCTTTCTTCTTCTTCTTCTTCTTTGAATTCGATTGGTCATCTCTGTCACTCTCTTTCTCTCTCTCACAGATTGCTCCCTCTCTCTCTCTCTCTCTCTCTGTTCACTATCCTCTTTTTAATTTCCGACACCTCCACCTATCACCGCAAGTACCTCCTGTAACCACCACTGGTTATCATTCAAATCTCAAAAAATGAACCCTAAACTTGTAAATCGGAGAAGAGGGAGATTCAGATTGGAGAAGCAAGCTCAGATCGAACCCAAATCTTCTCCATCGACGACTGAGACGAAAAGGGGATCACATTCCGGGAGGTGTTTGAGATGGTTTTCAGGGATTGGTTTCGTGGCAGTTCTAGGCGGTTTTCATGAAGGTGAGTTACAAAAATGGTTTTTGGTATTCAGCATCAGGTTTGATTGTTAGGTGGTAGCATTTGAAGGCAACCATTTTCAAGGGTGGTGGCAACAACGGTTGTTGTTTTCGGTGGTGTAGAGGTTAGAAACAGGTGTTGTGGAGGTTGGGTTCCTTGATGGGCAACCGATGTTCCAGGTGAAGTGGTTCACGGTGAAGGTGGTGTTTAGGAAAAAAAATGGTTGATGGTTATGTGAATAGGGGAGGCTACAAAATAAATAAATAAATAAATAAATAAATTAATAAATAAATAAATAAAAGTGGTCGGATTTTGACTTTAAGGGGTGTGCTCCGGTGGTGGTTGGCGGGAAGTGGTGGATCGGTGGTTTTTCAAGAGTTAACAGAAGAGGTTGGAAGAGAGATGAGCAAAAGGAAGGTGGGGGGTAGGGTGGTAGGGATGTTGGGTTTATTTTCTTTTATTTTTAAATTAATAAAATAATTAGTATAACATTTAAATTAATTGGAAAAGAAATACAAAAGGGCATAATAGTCATTTTATGACTAATAAGGGATGAAGCTTGCAAATTTAAACTTATGAGGGATGAAACGTGCAACTTTTAACCAAACGAGGGACAGTCCGAGTTAATTTTTGAAAATAAAGACTAAACGTGTTTTCTGACACTTACACAAGGGACGATTGGTGTAATTTACCTTTTTCAGTATAAATTCGAATATATCATTTAGATCGTCTTATTTTTATATGTATAATGATATTAATTTATCTCAATCCAACATATATCAGGCATGATATATTTAGACTCCAAATATGTTTTCTTTATATCATATATAATATGTTTTTTATATTGATATAAACTAGGTTTTTCGTACATCATATTGTTAAAATATGAATTTTATAGACGTTAGAATACACAAAAATTTATAAGATTGTATGTCATCTTCCATTGACCCCAATGACCCTAGGCTATTCGGAGTGGATGGATTTCCATGCGTGAGGAGGTGACTTGGCACCCGTGGAGACGCGTGAACACCGCCCCCAAGGTGGGTGGGTTGGGTGTGGCGTGGGTGGTAGGACGGACGAAGATGTGCGTTTTGATTGTTTGGGCTTAAATTTGAACGTTGACATCTTTTTTTGACCGTTTGAAGCATTTAATAAAAAAATTCATTATTAATTTAATTTCTATCTATATATACACTCATTTTACACATATTTTTCAAAACAAAACACACACATTCAACAAAAAAATGGATAATTTTTTGGTGCAACTTCTTCTTTATCCGATGATAATTCTGATGACGACTTGGTTTTACATACACTATTGTCTACAGAACAAGATATGGTACGTGAGAGAGACGAAGGTTCACAGGACGAGAAGAAGCGTAGAAAATGGATCAACTGGGATCGAGAGGTGGAAAATGAACTTTTGGTATGTGATTATTTTGCCCCTAATAGTTTGTATGATCTATCGAAATGTGAACAACGTTTTCATATTAGTAGAAATTTATTCTTACGTATAGCTAGAGATTTGGAATGGAATTATGAGTTTTTCCAATTAATATGAGATGCTAGAGGTAAACATGGTTTTACTACAATACAAAAATGTACGCCCGCTCTTAAACAATTGGGATATGGCATAGCCGCAGACGCATCAGATGGTATTTGAAAATGTCTGAGAGAACGGGTCGAGACTGTACATATCTTTTTTGTGAGTATGTTATAAAGATTTACCATGACATATACTTGCGACATCCGACTAAAAGTGATGTCGAGCAGTTGTATGTCGCGCATCAAGCTAAATATGGTTTTCCAAGGATGCTTAGTAGCATTGATTGTACATATTGGGAATGGGCAAATTGTCCGAACGCGTGGTGTGGTCAATTCACGCAAGGTGATCATGGGGTGTCTACTGTTATATTAGAGGAGGTTGTTTCATATGACCTATGGTTTTGGTATGCATTCTTTGGTATGGTGGGTTCAAACAATGACATGAATGTGCTCCAAGCGTCTCTATTATTTAACAATATTTTGTAGGATAAAGCACCAAACATGTCATATGTTGTGATTAAAAATGATATAAGTATGGGTATTAACTAGGTGATGGGATATATCCAAAGTATGCTACAATTGTCAAGTCGTATTCATTTTCGGCCGATGAAAAACGAAAATTGTTCAACTTAGCACATGAATCTGCAAGGAAGGATGTGGAACGAGCATTTTACATAACATGATAATAGAAGAAGAGGATATGGCTATTTGTTCATATACCTTGAACGATATATTTAATCCACATGTTGTAATACAAGTTGGCAGCCCGACATACTTCTCAAGGGTTTTGGAAATACAAAACTGTCAAAACACATCACAATCTACGTCGTGATTTGACCGAGCACATATGGGAAAGAAAATTCCAAGGGCAAAATGACAATGAAGACGAGACAAATGAGGAAGGTGACGACGAGGCGGATGAGGACAGTGACGATGAGGCGGATGAGGCCGGTGACGACAACGACGACGAGTAGTATTTTTCTATGTTTTTTATGTTTTAAATTTTTATGCTTTTTTAAGTAATGTGATAGTTTTGTTTTTATTACTTCTTTTCATAGTTTATTTTTAGTTAAAACCATCTCATTTTAGTCAATCTTCATGCATATTTTCTCTTTTTGTCATTTTTCTCCTTTACTTGATGCTTTCTAGTCTTTTGAGCTTAATTGCAGGAATTACCGAAGACTATTTGTTATTGGAGGCTTAGAAGGGTGCGGGACTCATCGAGGCATGTGATTTGCTTGAGGACTTGAAGTGGTGCGATTGGGCTAGGTGCTTGCGTAAAAGAAGAAATCAATTTGGATCTAATTTATGGGCAAGGATGATGATGAGGCGGCACGGAATCGAACTACAAGAAAATTTAAGGAGTTTTGAGTCAATTATTATAAGGCTTTGGAATGGCAAATGGGTCTTAAAGAGTTATGATCATGGGCTGAAGTTGAAGAAATGAAGATTGAGCTTAAGTACATGTTAAATAGCCCAAGTTCCACATTCAGCGTGACCCACACGGTCCGCATGGGACCATACGCGGTCCGCGTGAATTATGCTGAGTTGTTTCCGGGTTTTGACTTGTTGACTCTGTTTGTGGAAGTTTGGTGGGTAGCTTTTGGTCTCTTTTTGAATCCGAAAATTGGCTCTCTTTAGCTGGTGATTGGAGGCTCATTTGAGACAGGGGAACTTGAAGAACATACTCCATATTCTCTCTAAGAAGCTTTAGAAGATTTGAAGAATATTTGGAAGATTAGTGTAATTTCCTTTCATCTTGCATCTAAAACAATGTTTGGTATCACTAAACTCTATTGTTTTTCTTTTACCTTGGCCATGCTTGGCTAAACTTTCATTTGGTTGATTAGGGTTTGACCCATGGATGATTATTTGCTTTGAAGACTTATTATTCCATTGTGTTTGAAGTTTATGGGAATGTTTGCTAGTTAAACATCTTGTTGTGTTTATTTATCTTTGATCATGAGCTTGGATGAATGAATGCTTGTTTTTGTTGACTAATTTCTTGGTTAAGTAATGGATCTTCAAATTAGTAAGCAACAAATGGTTTATATGTTTGTTTTCATTTCATTTAGACCATGGAAATATTTCCTCCATAATGATAATGTAAGCATTTGATTATCTTTTGGACTTGGTAACTCTTACAACTTAAAGCTATTTGATTTTCACAAGATTTTATGCTTCATTGATTTTGTGACTTCAATTAAGGAAATGTGTTAAGAGCTCCTCTAACCATTTTTATTTCTAAGAAGAGTTGAGGCAATTTGTGCTTATGAATTGCTATAGCCAAGTTAAACCAATTCACAAGTGTTATTCCATTAAGTCTAATGATAAGTCAATTATATCATCCATGAGGTGTACCCCAAAATAACCAATTCCACTTCTTTGAATTTAATCCAATCTTTTACTTGTTTACTTGTCATATTTTCATCCTAGTTGGTTTTAATTTTTTGTCAAACACTCGAAAAGAACTAAACACCCCCCCCCCCCCCCCCCCGGTTTTATTTTTATTGTTATTTTACAAGTATTTTTTTACAAAGAGATTTTCATAGAGTTATAAATTGAACCAATCTCCGTGGATTCGACCCATTTACCACTATACACTATTTTAGAGTAAAAGATTTAGGGTTATTTATTTTGTAGGCCTCGACAACCACCATAATGTAATGTTTTATTTGGCATGTTTTTGTAACACCTCAAATTTCAAACCAAATTTTTATTTTTAAAATACCTAAAACACTATTCATAAACCAAGTTATCGAAAAAAAAAACAAGTATCAAATACAAATCATCATCACAAAATATCATAGTGCCACAAAATGCCCAGTCACAAATCTCACAGCGTGTGTGTATAATCAAACATTCGCCTTCCCGCGATTCTCAGAAGCACTTGAAACACATATAATCAACAACTGTAATCACGATGCTTAGTGAGTTCCCCAAAATACAACATACAACACAACATAAATAAACAGATATGGGTTATTAGCAACCCTGGGGACTATCAACAGTTCCAATGGGAAAACAGCACGCCCTGTGGGTTATCAGCAACCCTGGAGATTACGTGCAATTTTAGTCACATATAAACAACATAACACAATAATAACAGCTAGACCTAGATGGTCATCACAAATACAACTATTCTATTACACAGGTAAGAATAAGTGAGGAAACTCACCTAATACTGATGACAGATAAATCTCAGACCTGAACTGTCGGAACTAGACTCCGCCTAATAACACAACAAGTAACCCAAGTCAATTAAGGTCATTATCCCGACTCACAAGTCCAAATCCCACAACTACGCTCCTTGAGGGAAAAAAAATACCATTTTGCCCCCTTACATGGTCCAAACCCCTAAATCCTTGACCAAAATCAAAAGTCAGCAAAAAGTCAACCGCCTAGCGCATACGTTGGGTGTACGCTTCCTATGCGCCGTGTACTCGAAGAATCAGATGGGTCGGGGTCAAGCCTGGCTACACTGGGCATAGCCAGAAGTATATTGGGCGTACACCGATTGATCCCAAAATCACCCCCAAAACGTCTTAATCATTAAGACTTGCAATCCAAACATAGATCTGACCTCCATAGAACGTCTTAATCCATAAATCACCGACTTTAAGCCTTTGCATGGCTAGATAAGGCTCAATACACAAAACTCTAACTTTTATAACACTCTAAGTCACTTAACTCATGCATGAGCCAAGGAAAACGATCAAACAACCATTTTATGGATCTAAGCACTCTAATACATTTAAAAGGACAACCAATATGCTATGGAGTACTCTATACTCACAAAGGTCCAAGCTTTGGGACAAAAAGCTCATAAAAATCCATCTAATGAGATCTAGAAAGAAAACCAGCAAGGTATAGACTTTATACCTTCAAAAGATGCACAAGATGAAGGAGTTTCAAAATCTACAAGCTTGCAAGCAACACCACCTTCTTCAAGGACTTTCTTCTTCAACAAGAATGCACAAAATCACCAAAAATACTCCAAGATCCTCACTCACAAGGCTAGGGTTTGATATCTAGGGTTTAGAGGGGAGGGAGGCTGATAAGAAATGTACAAAGGAGGCATAAGGTGGATTAAATAGGGAGCAAACCCTAAATTTTAGGGTTTAGGAGTTGAGCTAGTACGCCCCACGTACCATATGTACGCCCAACGTACTAGCATGCATCTCACGATCCCATGGTTCGATCATGTACGCTACGCGTACAGGGCTGAATACAAGGCTTTTGTCATAAATGGCCAAATATGAAAACTTTAATTAAGCCAAGGACTAAAATGAAAATACCTGAAAATGTGATGTTACAATTATGTTTTTTCTAGTAGTTTAGGTTTTAAATTTCTATGTTTTTAATTAATAAAATATGGTTTTATTTTTTTATGTTTTTAAAATATGTATTTATGTTTTTTTATTTAATTTAATGCTAAAAAATAATAATAAATAAAAAAGGAATATTATGGAGTGGTAGAAACTAAATGCCCCTTGGTTAGTATAGACCAGGGCCGGATTTAGGGAGGGGGGCGACAAGGTGGGCAACCACACATGGCCCAAAAATAATAGGGCCTTAGATTTGGTCATATTGTTTATTTAATATTTATATACATAATAAATTGTTCAAAGAAAGGCATAAATTACTTATGGTCCAAACGGTAAGCGTCTCCCTTCAAGTGCGCGTATCCAAACTATTAAGGTTCGAATCCCTTCAAGCGTCTCCCTTCAAGTGCGCGTATCCAAACTAACCTTTAAAATCTTCATTTTATTAAAAATTTATATTTTTAGTGAAATTGTAGTATAAAATATCTGGTCCGGAACAGCTAGTCGGTACTCATTAAAAAATACTATGATTTTGCTATTTTTATCGCTATCAAGTTTATCGTTGTTTTAAAAAAAACAGCTTATGTAATTTAATTCATTTCACGTTAAGAACTAAGGACCTTTCCTCGGCTCGTCCAGGACATTTGAATCTTCAGGACCGGCCCTGGTATAGACTTACAATTCTAGTACTTCAACTTTCATTTTCATAACAAAATGCCCCTTGGTTGGTAAAATACAAAATGTACGTGTAACTTTTTCAAATATAGGCGTGTTGAGTGTTGACATTCAACCAGCTAACTCGTACCTAACACATATTAATATTCTTGTAGAAGCAAGAAATAATATTTTTAAAATGTGTATAAGCAATAATTAATTTCCATTATTAACATTAACACATGCGTTCCATAATGCATATCCACATTGTGTAGAGTTAGAAGAGGTAAGAAATTCTTAAGGTTTAGATTAGAAAAAAATATGTTTAAACCGAAAAAATAACTATGTTAGGTCTTTATGAATATAACCATTGTTTAAATGATTTTGAGAGCCAATAGAGATCAGCTTATATAGAATTCAGTGACAGTTCATAATGAATATTTGTATGTACGACTTTGATCAAAGACACAACAAATGACGGAGTAAAGGGTCCTGTAAAAGTGGCTAATCATCATATAAGATAAATTTGTACTTAGTAGACAAAATATGTCTAGTCTTAATTTTTCATAACCTTACTACTTTTAGCAATATAAGATAAACTTGTCTTAGATAAAATATGTCATAGTCTTAATATTTCATAAACTTACAACTTTTAGGCATCTCAAAGTCTTTTTAGACTTATCTTATTTTTGTTACAATAATGTCTAATCTATAGATATTACGGGCTACAAAAATTTATGGTTACATACGGAAGTTTATGGTTCTTTTACAAATAATATTAATAATAATAATAATAATAATAATAATAAATTAAAAAAAAAGTCTTGTTCCTTACAAAAACTTATTATTAAACAAATCTTGAAAGTAGAAACTATTGCATTGTAATCAATACGCATAATACTTCATATTTTAACATTTCAAAGACAAAGCGACTGAAGTTTTGCAAAACTAAGTAAGAGCTTAGGGCCCCCAATTCTAAAGCGTCTTCAATTTTAAAACTTATTCTCTTAATTATATTTGTATATATACGTATTGCTTGGGTTATAAGAAAAGTTGGAGCATGGCCTGGTGGTAAAGGCGGTGGTTTAGCAAACCAAGGGTCTTAGGTTAAAATATATTTGCTTACCTAAAGGGCCTCAATTTTTTTGTTTTTTTAGAGCCCCTAAATGGTTGAGTCGCCTCTGTTCAAAGATTATGAACAATTCACATACCAAGTATTTGTTTAATTTCCTATGTCTATGGATTAAAGTATTCTGTTGTACAATATCCTAGTAGGAGCTTCAAATCCTTATAAGGGGATCAAGCTTCGAGATTGGAGGCATCGGTGGCAGAAAGTGAAGTTAAGAATGCAATATGGGCTTGCGGTTCCGATAAATCTCCGGGACTAGACGGTTTTACTTTTGCGTTCTTTAAATGGTACTGGGAGTTGATCAAGGATGAGGTGATGATGTTTTTTTTTTTTTTTTTTTTACGGGTAGGATTCCTTCTAGATGTAATTCTTCATTTATTATGTTAATACCAAAGGTATCTAGCCCGTTGGCGGTGTCCGATTTTAGTCTCATTTGTCTTATCGGTGCTCGATATAAAATTATTGCAAAAGTTTTGGCACTTTGCATCGCTTCGGTTATGGACACGACTATTAGTTGTTAACAATTTGCTTTTGTCAAAGGGCGTCAGATGATAGATGGGCCTCTCATGGTCAATGAGATTATAGATTGGGGCAAGAAATTGAAGAAGAAACTTATGGTTTTTAAAAGAGTAAATCACACGAATGGTTTCTATGGTTTGCGGTAATTTGTATTTTTGGTCCTTAACTTATTTTTTTTTAAACTTGGAAGGTCTTTACTGTTTGTTTTTATTGCGCACTTGGTCTTTGTCTTACCTAAAAAAACTATTTTGCCCTTGATTTTTTAATTTATTTAAATAAACACACCCAACCCTACTTCCACCTCACCTTATCTATCTCACCTTATGTAAATAAATTAAAAAATCAAGGGCAAAATAGTCTTTTTAGGCAAGACAGGGACCAAGTGCACAATAAAACCAAACTATAGGGGCCTTCAGAGTTAAAAAAATAAGTTAGGGAACAAACATGAAAATTACCCCAAACCATAGGGATCATTTGTATAACTTACTCTTTTTAAAATTGACTTTGAGAAGGCTTACGACTTGGTGAATTGGGAGTATTTGTTTCGGGTATGTCTTTCTTGGGGTTTGGGTCAAAATGGATTTCTTGGATGTGTGGCTGTCTTTTTTTCAGCCAAGGCCTTGAGTCTTATTAATGTGAGTCTGTCTTCTAAGTTCCTATTGCATAGAGGTCTTCGGCAAGGGGACCCCTTATGTAACACTCGGTTTCGGATTTGCTTCTTTATTCGGGGATATGGCCCAATCTTCAGAGGTCATGAGGCTTAGGGCCTTGTAAACGAAAGAATTTGACCCTTTTCGGGTGTGAGTATTATGGTTTACATGATCCAAGTGTCTGATGGTGCCTTCGGAGGTCAAATGTATGCTTGTTATTTGATAACTCGGTCTTTTATTGATTTTGGGTTTTGTTATTCAGGAAGTTTTAAGGCTTGGGTACGTTGTTAGAAGCGTATGGCTTCTCGCCACCTTTCTGTGGATATAAGGTTCGTTGGAAACAGATATAGGATGAGGAAGTTATGACATTTTGAAGATATTGGCAGAATTGGCCCCTAATGGAAATAGTTGGCAAATCGGTCCCATGCATGCAAGGAGGGTATGCACGTGTTCGGCTGAGTACGCCCAACGGAATCTAGGGTACGCCCAACGTAAGATTGGAAAGTAGACGCGGGTGTTTGAGATGTACGCCCAAAGTAGTGTGCAGGATCCCAAAACCCCAAATTTTGGGGTTAGCTCACTATTTAAACACCTTAAGTCCCAGGTGTTAGCCTCTCTTTCATCCTCCATTGTTATAAACCCTAATCTCGAGCTGTAGCCTCATCCAAGAGTGTTATGAGATTTTTATGTGCATCTTTGGTGGGTTTTAGTGTATATTCAATAGTGGAAGCTTTGTGCAAGGTGGTGAATCAAGGGGAAGGCTTGTGGATCTTGACTCTTTGCTCCATTTCCAGCTCATAAAAGGTAAAAAGTTCTAACCTTGCACATTAAAAGTTGAGATCTAAGATTTATGTGGGTTTTGGTCCCATTTTGACCTTATAGGGTGATATCTAGTGGTTGGACAATACTTCAGGAGCTTTGAGTTGCTACTCTTAGCATTTATGAGGTTATAAGTTCATAAAGTTGCCACCTTTAAGGTTAAAAATCTTCCATGCATGTTCTAGTTGGATTAGAATAGGTCTTAATGGATTAAGTTGGTTGTTGGGTCCCATTGAGTCATGCAAATGCATAAAGGTGTCGACTTTATGCATTAAGAGCTTCATTTCAAGGTTTTATGAGGTTTGGGTGCTAAGGACTTAAGGGATTAAGTCATAAAGCGAGTTTTGGTAGCCCTTGTACGCCTCGCGTAAAGATAATTACCCCCCGCGTACTGACTTGAGGCCCCGATCTGTATCTTTGAGTACGTTGAGCGTACCTATGGGGTACGCCCCGCGTATGTTCAACTGTGGATTTTTGGGTTTGTTTTCGTTTGGGCTTCGGACTTGGGTTTGAGTTTTGTGTGTTGGGCTTATTGGTCAAAGGAATCTTAGAGCCTTGGACTCATGTTTGGGCATGTCTAGTTGGGGCTAGGTTTTGTATTGGGCCTTTGTGGGCCCAATGGTTTTAGGCTTTAGTGGGTCCAATGGGCTTAGGCCTTTGGGCCATCTGAGAATTATTTTGTAGAAGGAATTATTGGGCTTTAGGATAAAGCCCATATAGGGGTTGGGCCTAATTGGAAATTTTATCCATTAGTGGGCTTTTATAGATCTTCTAGTTTTGGGCTTGGGCATTTGTTGTGAGTCTAGTTGGGGCAGGGGTAAAATGGTTATTTTACCCCAAGTATGGATTATGGATTATCGTTTAGAACCCAATTGCTAATTGGGTGTTATTTTGGTATGGATAGCTCGGGAGATCATCAGGGCGACAACTAGGGATTTCTTGCAGTGAGCTTCAGCATTCGAGGTGAATCTCCACACTGTTCTATGGGTCGAAGGCATCAATGCCGGCCTATTTGGTTATGTTTTTTAGGAAGACCCAGGGGTAACCCTTGGCATTTTATATGAAAGACCAGGGGGCGGATCCTGGGATTCTATCTGCAAGACCAGAGTCTAAGTTCTGACAATTATTAGTTAAGTAGTTGTAGATTGTATGCTAGTTTTCTCTGTGATGCTTGCATGGAAGACCACAAGGCGGCTCCTGGAATTCGTCTGTAAGACCCTAGGTTTTGGCCCTCGGCCTGACAAGGAAGACCACGAGGTGGCTTGTGGCATAATGACAAACCTCTAGATGGCACATAGCACTTTTATTGATTGTGATATATGTATGATAAGTATGGCTCAATGATATGAATGTTATTTATGGATCGATTGGTATGTGGTATTTGGGGAACTAACTAAGCTTTGTGCTTACAGTTTGTGGTTTATGGTTTCGGGTACTTTCGGGACATAAGGGAAGGGCCCGACTTGATCGCAATGCATACACCCGTGTTTTCCGTAATATGTGATTTTGGGAATTAACTCTGATAATTGTTTTATTTAGAAATGATTTTAAAAGTTTGGATCAAGTTACATCTTTGTTTTAATTAAAATAAAAATGAAATTTTTATCTTGGGTTTTTGGGGTGTTACACCTTATCTCTTTTTCTTTTCATTTTGATTATGGATGGACTTCATGTTTTGGTTACTGATGTTATGGAGGCAGATTTATTCTGATGTATTAAGATTGGTAATTTGAATATTTTTCATTTTTATGCGGATGATGTGTTATTCATGGGTGACTGATCTACATAAAATATTGATGTTTAGTTTGGATGTTAGATTATTTTTATTGTGCTTCTAGTCTTAGAATAAATATACATAAGTCTAAAGTTTTTAGCATTAGGGTCGATTTTTAGGTGGTTACCTCCCTTTGCTAATTTGACGGGATGTAGACCGACTAAACTTCTTTTTTCCTATTTGGGTTTGCCGGTGGGGGTTAGTATGACGATAGTTAAAGGGTTGAGGCCAATTGTAGAAAAGTCTCAAAAAATTTTCCTTATGGAAAGCAAATATGTTTGTAACGTCCCAAAATTTAAGACTAAAAATTTCTTTTAATAAAACATTACTTTAAGCAAATTCATCATTTCAAAACATAAACAGAGTATTAGTTTCCAAAATACATGTTCGTTATCAGAGTAAACATTCCCAGGCTGTCTAATCTATGATATGTGTCATGCGATCATCCCGAGCTCTTCCCTCCGTTACCGGAAGTACCTGAAACGAAAAATGAAAACCGTAAGCACGAAGCTTAGTGAGTTCCCCAACCTACCACATACCATGCATAACACATACTGCACATACTGGGCCACACCTGCTATCTTGGGCCTCGCCCCTACCTCGGGCCTCGCCTGCTACCTCGGGCCTCGCCAGATACAACAACCCCGTCGCTCCAAGCCCCGCCTGGCTTCGAGCCCCGCTCGGATACAGATCTGTTTCACTTAGGCCTCGCCTGTCACAGGGCCTCGCCCGCTAACATAAAATAGCACATAATCATACTGCAAAACATACGCTAAACATATACAATGGATCATGTCCTAAGGCCTCGCCTATCCTGGGCCTCGCCCTAGTCCTGCTACTGATGAGACATGGAACCCCGTCTATGCTCCTACTGATAGTGAGATACGGGCCCAACCCACACTCACTCCTTCCCTAACTTGGGCCTCGCCCCTGCTCTGCTACTAAAAAATATGTGGAACACCATCCACACTCTGCTATTGATGAGAAACGGGACCTCGCCCACACTCACCTCCCTACCAAGCACATACATGCATCACACAGACAACAGGTATAAACTATCATATAAACCAATCCTTGGGCACCCGCCAGCCATCATTGGACCTTGTCTTGAATATCATACTAGCATACTGTGCCTAGGGCTAACCCCCGGGTCTTCTACTCACAGCTACATGGGCCGACATTCTGGCCTTAGACCCATTCACACAAAAGGGAAACTCACCTGCACTGGCTGAACTTGCTGATGATCTCACTAGCTGCTGCCCGACAACTCTCTGAACTCCTGGTCCACTCGCTCCCCGAGCTACCAAAATCAATGCAACACTGAGTCTAACTGACCCCCGAAAGACAACCAATTCAACTCTGGTCAAGGTCAAAGTCCTGGTCAAAGTCAACCTTCCAGGTCAACCCTACTCGCCGAGTCACCCTATTGACTCGCCGAGTTCATATGTTAAGAGTCCTTCTGATCGCGACTCGCCGAGTCAGTCCATGACTCGCCAAGTCTACCGATTTCTGAGTCCTGACCTGTCCAACTCACCGAGTCTCCATTCGACTCACTGATTCGATTCTCAACTCGAAGGGTTTGGGGTTTCACGACCTGACTCGCCGAGTCCAAGACAACCTTCAACAAACTCGCCGAGTTCCTACCCAACTTCATCTGACTCGACGAGCTATTCATCCCACTCGTCGAGTTCCTCCAAATCTTCATGCTACTCGCCGAGTCCACTCAAAGGACTCGCCGAGTCCATTCAGATCTCCATACATGCAGAGGACTTTTGAATCATGCATGGACTCCAAACTGTAGATCTACCCTTCCCAAGCCTATTCCTCACGTAAAGTTGCAAACTTTACGTATAGAGAAGGAGTTATAGGCAAAATACACCATAAACTAGGGTTTAAGGCAATGAAGCTCCATAATCAACTCAAGGGCTGCTACTTTATGCTTCTCAAGACCATAATATGCTTAGATCTGAAGTAGCAACTTCAGATCTGGCTTCTAACTCAAAAATAATAACATTATGGCTAAAAACCCCAACAGCCACACATAGATCTAGGTGCAAAAAGGGTCCAGGAACTAGTTTATTACCTCCAAATGCTCAGAATGAACTCACAATCCCAGATCTATAGTCCTTTCTTGCTCCTCCAAGTTCCTTCTTCCTTCTCCAAGCTTTAATGCTCCTTCCAAGGCAACAAATGGCTCAATCAATGGATATGGCGGCTAGGGTTTGATGTTCTGGGTGAAAGAGGCAGTAAAGGAACCTTAGGGGAGAGAATGAGGCGTTTAAATAGGCTCCAAGTCCCGATTTTAGGGTTTTCCTCGAACAGACCTGACTCGCCGAGTCTCCTTGGCCGACTCGCCGAGTCGGTCACTTACTCCTCGACCCGGATCCCGCTCGGACTCGCCGAGTTCCTCCTTGGACTCGCCGAGTCGCCCCTTAAAATTAGGGTTTTCTTTCCTTTCTTGGCCTTCAAAACTTTGGGTGTTACAACTCTCCCCCACTTAAACTAAACTTCGTCCTCAAAGTTTGCTATGGCTCACCGCCTGCGATCTGCTTTCATAACCCACCAATTATCCCAACACCAGCTGCCTACCTTCGCTGGTCTTCCACCCGGTCATTCTGACTAACATATTCCTCGCGGATAAAATCCTCGGGTCAAACCTGACCCTGAACATCCTGGAAACACAACTTACTCACCGACAAACCTTCTGGTACTCAACGGGTACTGCACTGAACCTAGAGGGGTTCACCCCTTCTTTCCTTGGGCAAATTCCTTGCCTTCCCAAGGCAAAGTTCCATAACCAACTATTTCCTCTGTCACTATCAAGGTCCTATCCTTCACCAACTCCATCATCCCCGCTATCCTATACGGGTCATCACTGTCAGTAACTACTGACACTCCTTTCTGCCAAAACTTGGTGCCGAGAACCCCTCGATTCAACTAACTGAATTCCACCATACGCTGCTTACCCGCAGTACTACTGACTGGAAAAAAAAAATTCTGCTATTCCTTGTCTGCCTTCTGGATGAACTAAGACCACCTTGGTCCCTACCAACCTATCAATGTCTGGATTACCGGCTCCCACCGGTAGCTAGCCCCAACACCACCACTAGTCGCTCCCAGCGACTCCCAAAGAAACTTCGACCACCTATAACTGCTCAACCTATTCTGCCATTCAGGCACTACAAACCTGGGATCCCCGATCCCCTAACTTGACACTAAGGTCCCTACCAGGTCCCACCTGCGCTGCTAAAACTCACGGGCCTCGCCCACGGGTCCCACCCGCCTTTATCCTTCTAGTGCCACTAGTCTAATCACTCTCGCTCAGGCCTCGCCCACGGGTCTCACCCAACCATACTACTGAGCAACCCTGCTCTCAGGTCTCATCTACACTGCTAATCTCATACGGGCCTCGCCCACGGGTCTCACCCAACTATATCCTGGAGCGGCCTCTCCCAAGGTCTCACCTCTCTAGGGCTATACAGGCAGACTCCCTATCATCCTCATTCACTACCCATTCCTGATCTCTATTTGATCACTAGGAGATAAGGGTCTTGCCCCAACTCCGCTAACGAAGCTACTAAGGAATGCTACGGCTTACCTGTAGTCTTATATCACCATCCATTGCTGACTGCTTGTGAATCCTACGGCTGCCCCGTAGTCTTACGTCACTTCCATCACTGACTGCTAGCACTAAGGCACCCATGTGCCCTTAGCTCTCAAGATCCTCATTCCGACTCCCTCGAGTCTTACGGGCAATCCACAACCTAAATTCCCAACCACACACTAACCATTACCATCACATGCACTAGCTGATGGGGAGCTTTCTCAAACTCCCAACCCTGAAATCCTCAATCCATCAAATGATGAACTACTTCTTTTCCTTCTCGGAGGTCGAACACTCATTCTGGGTCTGCGTACTCCTACCTTTGCACACTCGGGGGATTCTCCCCCACTTCGATCCTGTTTACCCCTTGTTGCTCAATACTCCCAAAGAAATCCTTGCTACCATTCCATAATCAATCTGCTGAGGAACCCAAGCTTACCATAGCTAGGGATCTAACCAGTCCATTTCTAACACTATACAATTACGATCTAGCGAGACATACCAAGTACCTCCCAAGCATGCTACAGTTACTGCATCCTATGTAACCTTCTCCCATAGGGCACATCCCCTCACTACCATTCGAATATCCAAGGTATGCAGATGGGATATAACATAATCACAAGCAACCGTTCAAAATAAAATACTCATATCGAATGATGCAAAACCATAACAATATAATCATGCACAAATAAAGAACTGAAACAGAAAGCGCATACCTGCAACATCCGGTGCTGATCGTGCCTCTAAGGTAGTCATCTGAAGAGCTCTGCCTCCTACCGCAGGCGCCTCTGCACGGCCCGGACGGCCGTCTGTGATCCTCAGAGTTGCAGGGGTAGGTGCCATCACCTGTCCTGCTGAAAACAAACTGGGGCACTGGGCCTTCTTGTGGCCCCACTGATTGCAGTGAAAACATATCAAGTCGGATCCCTGAGTGGTGGTAACAGTAAAATCCTTGCTAAAATGACCAGTCCGACCGCACTTGAAGCAGCCAGACTCACCACCGCTACCACTCCTGCATGCACCCCCGTGCGTCCTGCCACACTTCCCGCATCGGCTGCGGTCCTGATAATCCCTCGATCTCGAATCCAATCCCTTAGGCCTTTTGACCGAACTCGCGGCTACCTGAAACTCATCTGGCTTCCTCTTCCGGATCTGCTCCAAATCAATTTCCCTCTCCCTAGCCCGAGAAATCATATCTTCCAGCGTCTTACAGTTGGATCTACTCACGAACTCCCTGATGTCATCCCTCAACATCTCATGGTATCGAGCCTTCTTCATCTCCTCATCCGCGACATACTGCAGTACAAGAAAGGCCCTGTAACACCCAGGATTTTGAAAGCCAAGAAAGTAAAGGAAACCCTATATTTAAGAGGGACTCGACGAGTCAAAGGAAGGACTCGGCGAGTCGGAGCGGGATCCGGGTCGATAAGAAAGTGACCAACTCGACGAGTCGGCCAAGTGGACTCGGCGAGTCTGGTCTGTGCGAGGAAAACCCTAAATCCGGGGCTTGGAGCCTATTTAAGCATCTCAATCTTCTTCCTAGGGCTCCTTTACAGCCTCTTGCACCCAGAACGCCGCACCTTAAGCCCCCATTGTGTTCATTCAAGCTTTTAGCCATTTTTGAGTGGGTTTAAGGAAGAAGAAGGAGTAGGAATCCTTGAAGCATCAGGGAGTGGCTTTGGATCTGAAGTTTGGGAAGCATTTCAGAGCATTAGAAGGTATCAATTCGTTTATCTCCTCCAGATTTTCCCTTGGTTATGAGTTTTGGGGCTTTTAAGCCATGTTTAAGACCAATCTTGAGCTTGAGGTCCAGATCTGAGGTTGCTACCTCAGATCCATGTTTATTTTGGTTTGTAATCCCAGAAAGTATCAGCCATTGGGTGGAAATTGGAGTCTCTTGGTCCTAAACCCTAGCTATGGGTGTATTTTGCCTAGATCTCACTCTCTACACGTAAAGTTTGCAACTTTACGTGGGAAATAGGCTTGGGGAGGGTAGATCTATAGTTTGGAGCTCATGCATGACTCGGAAGTCCTCTGCATGTAAGTGGATCTAAGTGGACTCGACGAGTCCTTCGAGTGGACTCGGCGAGTAGCTTGAAGATGAGGAGGAACTCGACGAGTGGGATGAACAGCTCGTCGAGTCGGATGAAGATGGGCATGAACTCGGCGAGTTGGATGAACAACTCGTCGAGTTGGATGAAGTTTGTCGTGTGCTCGGCGAGTCTGTTCTTAGACTCGGCGAGTCAGGTCGAGTGGTCCCAAACCCTTCGAGTTAAGACTCGAGTCAGCGAGTCGAGCCAGGACTCAGTGAGTTGGTCAGGACAGGAATCGGGAATCAGTAAACTCGGCGAGTCAGGGGCTGACTCGGCGAGTAGAGTCGCGAGTGGAAGGACTCTGGATTTATGAACTCGGCGAGTCAGTGGGGTGACTCGGCGAGTAGGGTTGACCTGGAAGGTTGACTTTGACCGGGACATCGACTTTGACCAGAGTTGACTCGGTTAACCTTTGGAGGTCAGTTAGACTAAGTGTTATGTTGATATTGGTAGCTCGGGGAGCTAGCGGAGCAGCAGTTCGGAGTCAGTGATCAGGTAGCGGTCAAAGGGGTTAACAGCAGCAGTTCAGCAATATCAGGTGAGTTTTCCCTTGTATGAATGGGTCTACGGCCACAATGCCGGCCCATGTAGTTATGAGTAGAAGACCCGGGGGTTAGCCCTAGGCACAGTATGCTAGTATGATTTTTGGACGAGGTCCAATGACAGAGGGCGGGTGCCCAAGGAGCGGTTTATGTGATAATCTATACTTGTTGTCTGTGTGATACTTGTATGTGCCTGGTAGGGAGGTGAGAGAGGGCGAGGTCCCGTATCTCACCAATAGCAGAGTGTGGATGGTGTTCCACATCTCAGTAGCAGCAGAGCAGGGGCGAGGCCCAAGTTAGGAAAGGAGTGAAGGTGGGCTAGGCCCGAACCTCACTATCAGCAGGAGTATGGACGAGGTTCCATGACTCATCAGTAGCAGAACTCGGGCGGGGCCCAGAGATAGGCGAGGCCTTAGAGCAAGAGTTGTTAGTATATGTTTAGTTTATGTAATGTTATGTGATATGTTTATGTGCTATTATATGTTAGAGGGCGAGGCCCTGTGACAGGCGAGGCCTAAGTGAAACAGATCTGTATCCGAGCGAGGCTCGAAGCCAGGCGGGGCCTGGAGCGGCGGGACCGTTGTAGCGGGCGAGGCCCGAAGTAGGGGGGCGAGGCCCCGGATAGCGGGCGTGGCCCAGTATGTGCAGTATGTGGTTTTGCATGGTATGCGGTAAGGTGGGGAACTCACTAAGCTTCGTGCTTACGGTTTTCAGTTTTGTTTTCAGGTACTTCCGGGAGCGGAGGGAGGAGCTCGGGGTGATCGCATGGCACACACCATAGATTAGTCAACCTGGGAATGTTTACTCTGATAATAAACATGTGTTTTGAAAACCTATACTCAGATTATGTTTTAGAATGATGTCTTTGGTTAAAGTAATGTTTTATTAAAAAGAAATTTTTGGTCTTAAATTTTGGGATGTTACAAGTTGGTATCAGAGCCTTGGTTTGAGGGATTCGGGCATACTCTCGGGTGTGCCTGAACTCAAACTGAGGGGTCGGATAAAAAGTTTTTAAAAGTGAAAAGGCCGTTTTGTAAAAAGAATTTTGAGAACGAAAAACAGTTTTAGAAAAGCAAAAAGAATTTAGAAAGAAAAGAACTTTGAAAAGAGAAAAGAGGTGTGGTGCATGCAATCAACCGAGCTCAAGTAAGTACCCCAAAATACCCATACAAGTTTATGTTATGATCATCAGTTGATGGAACAGCATGCTAGAATAGGACTAAGGATCGAGGGATGATGCCTTATGTGCCTGTTATTTGTGCTTTTGAGCTGCATGATAGTGCTGATTAGACAGTAGTAGGATAGCCTGTTTAGGTTATGCCTGAGTTTATGAGTTTGTGTTGCATGCTAGTTCAGATTCTTGCTATGTGGATATGATTGTTTGAGTATGTTGTGGTTAGGTTTTCCCCTTGTCCGAATGCTGCTTGCTTTGTGCATTATGGGATTTTGAGTGATGGGAGTTAGCCATTAGGTGGATACGTCACGTCACATGTGATCAGGGTTGAATAATCTCAGAGTGCTGGATTTGGCCCTATTGCGCAGCTCTCGTTTGAGTCCAACCGTTGTAGGGGCGAGTCTTTTACTTGAAGGATTATCTGAGCCTCGTCGCATGTGATGGTATCCAGGTGATGGCTGATTGGCATCACGAGGAGACCTTCAGCAGCTGAGGACTGGTTTGAGTTGAGTCAAAGGTTTCCCCTAGGGTAAGCCTAGGATGAGATAGAGTTGGGAGCAGTATGAGTGGTTAAGGGACCTGGTGGAGTCAAAGCAATTCCTGAGGAAAGTACGGATATATGTGGAAGGTAGTATGGGCCCGTACTACTGAAAGCAGAGGATCCGTACTCGATTCAGGAAGGGCAGAGGCAAGACCGGGAACCTGGTAGGGCATGTTTGATCTGGTATCAATGATGGGTATTCTGATTGTGGTTGTGGTATATTTTCAGCATGGTGACATTGCGAGAGAGACCAGCGGGCGGATCAGGCGCCGGAGAGGGATCAGCCTCGGGTTCAGGGACCGAGCAGCTCGAGGAGCGGATGAGGGAGTTGATATCAGCTGAGGTTACGCGCAGTATTCTAGCTCAGACTCCTGTGATCTTTGGCACGGTTAAGGAGGGCATACTTGAGATCTTGGAGGAGAGGCTGGGAGCCTTCCGTACTGAGATGATGGCATTGATGGGAGCGCGTACCTTGACATTTCGAGAGTTCAGAGCTTGCGGGGCACCAGATTATCATGGGGCTAGGGACCCCATTGCTAGCAGCAGATGGTTGGCTGATGTTGCCAACGCTTTTCGTACAAGCAAGTGTCCCGAGGGGGACAAGGTTAGACTCGCCTCCTGTCTTCTGAAGGACAGAGCGAGGGATTGGTGGGAGGAGATTGGTCATGCATTGGGGGATGATGCCGCGTTGGACGCGATGACTTGGAGCGATTTCTCGGCCAGGTTCAGGGCGGAGTTTTCGCCGATTATTGAGGTGCAGCAGCTGGCACGAGAGTTTCAGGATTTGACGCAGACTACTGAAACTGTGGCGGAGATCACCGCCAAGTTCAGGGAGAGGGCTCTTCTTGTACCGCAGTATGTAGCGGATGAGGAGATGAAGAAGGCTCGGTACCATGAGATGTTGAGGGACGACATCAGGGAGTTCGTGAGTAGGTCCAGCTGTAAGACGCTGGAAGATATGATTTCTCGGGCTAGGGAAAGGGAAATTGATTTGGAGCAGATCCGGAAGAGGAAGCCGGATGAGGTTCAAGTATCAACGGGTTCGGGCAAAAGGCCCAAGGGATCGGATTCGAGATCGAGGGATCATCAGGACCGCAGTCGGTGCGGAAAGTGTGGCAGGGTGCACGGGGGCGTGTGCAGGAGTGGTAGCGGTGGTGATTCTGGCTGCTTCAAGTGCGGTCGGACTGGTCATTTTAGCAGGGATTGTACTGTTACCGCCGCGCAGGGATCAGACGTGATATGTTTTCATTGCAACCAGCGGGGCCACAAGAAGGCCCAGTGCCCCAGTTTGTCTTCAGCAGGACGGGTGATGGCACCTGCCCCTGCAACCTTGAGGATCGCAGATGGCCGTCAGGGCCGGGTAGAGGCACCTGCAGCAGGGAGCAGGGCTTTTCAGATGACGACCTTGGAGGCGCGAGCATCGCCGGACGTTGCAGGTATGCAATTTCCATTCTCAGTTCTCTTATTTTGTGCATGATTTCATTGTTATGGTTCTGCATCATTATCGGTATGAGTGTTTTATTTTGATTGGTTGATTGTGATCGAGTTATATGCCATTTGCATACCTTGGATATTTGTATGGGAGTTAGGGGGGAATGTGCTCCATTGAAGAAGGTTTCGAAGGATGCAGTAACTGTAGCATGCTTGGGAGGGATTTGGTTCGTTTCGTTAGTTCGGAGTGGTGCAGTGATTGTGATGGATTGGCTAAAGCCCTAGCTATGGCAGGCTTGGATTCCTCAGTAGTCGGGCTATGGAATGGTAGTAAGGATCGGGATTTCTTTGAGTGATGAGCAGCAAGGGATAAGCAGGATCGAAGTGGGGGAGAATCCTCCGGGTGTGCCCGGAGGAGAGCACGCAGACCCAGAGCGAGTACGTGACCTCCGAGAGGGAAGAGAAGTAGTTCAACGTTTGATGGATTGAGGATTCCAGGGTTGGGAGTTTGAGAAACTCCATATCAGCTAGCGCGTGGGATGGTATGGTTGGTTATGATTGAGAATTCAGATTGTGGATCGCCTGAAGGACTCGCGGGAGTCGGAATAAGGATCTTGAGAAGTCGATGGCACGTGGGTGCCTTCGTATTAGCAGTCAGTGGTAGGGATGTAAGACTACGGGTAAGCCGTAGCATTCCTTAGTAGTTTCGTTAGCAGGAGTCGGGGCGAGGCCCTTATCTCCTAGTGATCAGGTAGGGATCAGGAATGGGTAGTGGACGAGAGTAGTAGGGAGTTGCCTGTATAGCTCTAGTGAGGTGAGACCTTGGGAGAGGCCGCTCCAGGATATAGTTGGGTGAGACCCGTGGGCGAGGCCCGTATGAGATTAGCGGTGCAGGTGAGACCTGGGAGCAGGGTTGCTCAGTAGTATGGTTGGGTGAGACCCGAGGGCGAGGCCTGTGAGTTTAGCAGCGCAGGTGGGACCTGGTTGGGACCTTAGTGTCAAGTTAGGGGATCGGGGATCCCAAGTTTGTAGTGCCTGGATGGCAGGATTGATTGAGCAGTTATAGATGGTCGAGGTTTCCTCGGTAGTCGCTGAGAACGACCAGGGATGGTGTTGGGTTTAGCTACCGGTGGGGGCCGGTAATCCAGTCATTGATAGGTTGGTAGGGACCAGGGCGGTCCCGGTTTATCAGGAAGTCAGTCGGGGAATTGCCAGTCGGTGGCAGTGTGAGTATGCAGCGTATGGTGGACTTCAGTTAGTTGAGTCGAGGGGTGCTCGACACCAAATGTTGGCAGGAAGGAGTGTCAGTGAGTGCTGACGGTGGTGACCCGTCCTGGAAATAGCAGGGAGATGATGGAGTTAGTGAAGGATAGGACCTTCACAGTGTCAAAGGAAAAGTCGGTAATGAGACTTTGCCTTGGGAAGGCAAGGGATTTGCGCAAGGAAAGAAGTGGAGAACCCCTGTGGGTTCAGTGCAGTATTCGGTGGAAGACCAGCGCAGGTAGGCGGCCGGTGTTGGGTATTGGAGGCAGACCGTTGGCGGTGGGCCATGGTAAACTTCGAGGACGAAGTTCAGTTTAAGTGGGGGAGAGTTGTAACACCCAGGATTTTGAAAGCCAAGAAAGTAAAGGAAACCCTATATTTAAGAGGGACTCGACGAGTCAAAGGAAGGACTCGGCGAGTCGGAGCGGGATCCGGGTCGATAAGAAAGTGACCAACTCGACGAGTCGGCCAAGTGGACTCGGCGAGTCTGGTCTGTGCGAGGAAAACCCTAAATCCGGGGCTTGGAGCCTATTTAAGCATCTCAATCTTCTTCCTAGGGCTCCTTTACAGCCTCTTGCACCCAGAACGCCGCACCTTAAGCCCCCATTGTGTTCATTCAAGCTTTTAGCCATTTTTGAGTGGGTTTAAGGAAGAAGAAGGAGTAGGAATCCTTGAAGCATCAGGGAGTGGCTTTGGATCTGAAGTTTGGGAAGCATTTCAGAGCATTAGAAGGTATCAATTCGTTTATCTCCTCCAGATTTTCCCTTGGTTATGAGTTTTGGGGCTTTTAAGCCATGTTTAAGACCAATCTTGAGCTTGAGGTCCAGATCTGAGGTTGCTACCTCAGATCCATGTTTATTTTGGTTTGTAATCCCAGAAAGTATCAGCCATTGGGTGGAAATTGGAGTCTCTTGGTCCTAAACCCTAGCTATGGGTGTATTTTGCCTAGATCTCACTCTCTACACGTAAAGTTTGCAACTTTACGTGGGAAATAGGCTTGGGGAGGGTAGATCTATAGTTTGGAGCTCATGCATGACTCGGAAGTCCTCTGCATGTAAGTGGATCTAAGTGGACTCGACGAGTCCTTCGAGTGGACTCGGCGAGTAGCTTGAAGATGAGGAGGAACTCGACGAGTGGGATGAACAGCTCGTCGAGTCGGATGAAGATGGGCATGAACTCGGCGAGTTGGATGAACAACTCGTCGAGTTGGATGAAGTTTGTCGTGTGCTCGGCGAGTCTGTTCTTAGACTCGGCGAGTCAGGTCGAGTGGTCCCAAACCCTTCGAGTTAAGACTCGAGTCAGCGAGTCGAGCCAGGACTCAGTGAGTTGGTCAGGACAGGAATCGGGAATCAGTAAACTCGGCGAGTCAGGGGCTGACTCGGCGAGTAGAGTCGCGAGTGGAAGGACTCTGGATTTATGAACTCGGCGAGTCAGTGGGGTGACTCGGCGAGTAGGGTTGACCTGGAAGGTTGACTTTGACCGGGACATCGACTTTGACCAGAGTTGACTCGGTTAACCTTTGGAGGTCAGTTAGACTAAGTGTTATGTTGATATTGGTAGCTCGAGGAGCTAGCGGAGCAGCAGTTCGGAGTCAGTGATCAGGTAGCGGTCAAAGGGGTTAACAGCAGCAGTTCAGCAATATCAGGTGAGTTTTCCCTTGTATGAATGGGTCTACGGCCACAATGTCGGCCCATGTAGTTATGAGTAGAAGACCCGGGGGTTAGCCCTAGGCACAGTATGCTAGTATGATTTTTGGACGAGGTCCAATGACAGAGGGCGGGTGCCCAAGGAGCGGTTTATGTGATAATCTATACTTGTTGTCTGTGTGATACTTGTATGTGCCTGGTAGGGAGGTGAGAGAGGGCGAGGTCCCGTATCTCACCAATAGCAGAGTGTGGATGGTGTTCCACATCTCAGTAGCAGCAGAGCAGGGGCGAGGCCCAAGTTAGGAAAGGAGTGAAGGTGGGCTGGGCCCGAACCTCACTATCAGCAGGAGTATGGACGAGGTTCCATGACTCATCAGTAGCAGAACTCGGGCGGGGCCCAGAGATAGGCGAGGCCTTAGAGCAAGAGTTGTTAGTATATGTTTAGTTTATGTAATGTTATGTGATATGTTTATGTGCTATTATATGTTAGAGGGCGAGGCCCTGTGACAGGCGAGGCCTAAGTGAAACAGATCTGTATCCGAGCGAGGCTCGAAGCCAGGCGGGGCCTGGAGCGGCGAGACCGTTGTAGCGGGCGAGGCCCGAAGTAGGGGGGGCGAGGCCCCGGATAGCGGGCGTGGCCCAGTATGTGCAGTATGTGGTTTTGCATGGTATGCGGTAAGGTGGGGAACTCACTAAGCTTCGTGCTTACGGTTTTCAGTTTTGTTTTCAGGTACTTCCGGGAGCGGAGGGAGGAGCTCGGGGTGATCGCATGGCACACACCATAGATTAGTCAACCTGGGAATGTTTACTCTGATAATAAACATGTGTTTTGAAAACCTATACTCAGATTATGTTTTAGAATGATGTCTTTGGTTAAAGTAATGTTTTATTAAAAAGAAATTTTTGGTCTTAAATTTTGGGATGTTACAGGCCCTCTCCCTGAACTTGGCGGTGATGTCCGCCACAGTCTCAGTGGTCTGCGTCAAATCCTAGAACTCCCGTGCCAACTGCTGCACCTCAATAATCGGCGAAAACTCCGCCCTGAACCTGGCCGAGAAATCGCTCCAAGTCATCACGTCCAACGCGGCATCATCCCCCAAAGCATGACCAACCTCCTCCCACCAATCCCTCGCTCTGTCCTTCAGAAGACAGGAAGCGAGTCTGACCTTGTCCCCCTCAGGACACCGGCTCGTACGGAATGCGTTGGCAACATCCGCCAACCATCTGCTGCTAGCGATGGGATCCCTAGCCCCATGATAATCTGGTGCCCCGCAAGCTCTGAACTCTCGAAATGTCAAAGTACGCGCTCCCATCAATGCCATCATCTCAGTACGGAAGGCTCCCAGCCTCTCATCCAAGATCTCCAATATACCCTCCTTGACCGTGCCAAAGATCACAGGAGTCTGATCTAGAATACTGCACATAACCTCGGCGGATATCAACTCCCTCATTCGCTCCTCGAGCTGCTTGGCCCCTGAACCCGAGCCTGATCCCTCCTGGCGCCTGATCCGCCCGTTGGTCTCTCTCGCAACGTCACCATGCTGAAAATATAACACAACCACCATCAGAATACTTATCATTGCTGCGAGACCAAACACACACGCACTACTAGGTTCCCGGTATTGCCTCGGCCTTTCCCGAATCGAGTACGGATCCTGTGCTTTCAGTAATACGGGCCCATACTACCTTCCACATCTATCCGTACTTTCCTCAGGAACTGCTTCGACTCTACCAGGTCCCTTTTTCGACTACCACTGCTCCCAGCACTACCTTATCCTAGGCTTACCCTAGGGAAACCTCTGACTCAACTCAAACCAGTCCTCAGCTGCTGAAGGTCTCCTTGTGATACCAATTAGCCATCACCTGGATACCATCACATGTGACGAGGCTCAGATAATCCTTCAAGTAAAGGACTCGTCCCTACAACGGTTGGACTCAAACAAGAGCTGCGCAATAGGACCAAATCCAGCACTCTGAGATTATTCAACCCTGATCACATGTGACGTGTCGTATCCACCTAATGGCTAACTCCCATCACTCAGAATCCCACTATGCACAAATCAAGCAACATTCAGACAAGGGAAAATCTAACCATAACATACTCAAGCAATCATATCCACATAGTAAGAATCTAAACTAGCATGCAACACAGACTCATAGACTCACACAAACTCATAAACTCAGGCATAACCTAAACAGGCTATCCTACTACTGTCTAATCAGCACTATCATGCAGCTCAAAAGCACAAATAACAGGCACATAAGGCATCATCCCTAGATCCTTAGTCCTATTCTAGCATGCTGTTCTATTAACTGATAATCATAACATAAACTTGTATGGGTATTTTGGGGGTACTTACTTGAGCTCGGCTGATTGCATGCACCACACCCCTTTCCTCTTTTCAAAGTTCTTTTCTTTCTGAATTCTTTTGCTTTTCTAAAACTGTTTTATTCTAAAAACTTTCTTTTTACAAAGCTGTCTTTTCCTTTTTGAAAACTTTTATCCGACCCCTCAGTTTGAGTTCAGGCACACCCGAGAGTATGCCCGAATCCCTCAAACCAAGGCTCTGATACCAACTTGTAACGTACCAAAATTTAAGACTAAAAATTTCTTTTAATAAAACATTACTTTAAGCAAATTCATCATTTCAAAACATAAACAGAGTATTAGTTTCCAAAATACATGTTCGTTATCAGAGTAAACATTCCCAGGCTGTCTAATCTATGGTGTGTGCCATGCGATCACCCCGAGCTCTTCCCTCCGCTACCGGAAGTACCTGAAACCAAAACTGAAAACCGTAAGCACGAAGCTTAGTGAGTTCCCCACCCTACCACATACCATGCATAACACATATTGCACATACTGGGCCACGCCCGCTATCTTGGGCCTCGCCCCTACCTCGGGCCTCGCCCGATACAACGGCCCCGCCGCTCCAGGCCCTGCCTGGCTTCGAGCCCCGCTCGGATACAGATCTGTTTCACTTAGGTCTCGCCTGTCACAGGGCCTCGCCCGCTAACATAAAATAGCACATAATCATTCTGCAAAACATAAGCTAAACATATACAATGGATCATGTCCTAAGGACTCGCCTATCCTGGGCCTCACCCTTGTCCTGCTACTGATGAGACATGGAACCCCGTCCATGCTCCTACTGATAGTGAGATACGGGCCCAGCCCACACTCATTCCTTCCCTATCTTAGGCCTCGCCCCTGCTCTGCTACTAAATGAGATGTGGAACACCATCCGCACTCTGCTATTGGTGAGATACGGGACCTCGCCCACACTCACCTCCCTACCAAGCACATACATGCATCACACAGACAACATGTATAAACTATCATATAAACCAATCCTTGGGCACCCGCCCACCATCATTGGACCTCGTCCTGAATATCATACTAGCATACTATACTTAGGGCTAACCCCCGGGTCTTCTACTCATAGCTACATGGGCCTGCATTGTGGCCTTAGACCCATTCACACAAAAGGGAAACTCACTTGCACTGGCTGAACTTGCTGATGATCTTACTAGCTGCTGCCCGGAAACTCTCTGAACTCCTGCTCCACTCGCTCCTTGAGCTACCAAAATCAATGCAACACTGAGTCTAACTGACCCCCGAAAGACAACCAATTCAACTCTGGTCAAGGTCAAAGTCCTGGTCAAAGTCAACCTTCCAGGTCAACCCTACTCGCCGAGTCACCCTATTGACTCGCCGAGTTCATATGTTAAGAGTCCTTCTGATCGCGAATCGACTCGCCGAGTCAGTCCATGACTCGCCGAGTCTACCGATTTCCGAGTCCTGACCTGTCCAACTCACCGAGTCTCCATTCGTCTCACTGATTCGAGTCTCAACTTGAAGGGTTTGGGGTTTCGCGACCTGACTCGCCGAGTCCAAGAACAGACTCGCCGAGTCCAAGACAACCTTCAACAGACTCGCCGAGTTGTTCATCCAACTCGTCGAGTTCCTACCCAACTTCATCTGACTCGACGAGCTATTCATCCCACTCGTCGAGTTCCTCCAAATCTTCATGCTACTCGCCGAGTCCACTCAAAGGACTCGCCGAGTCCATTCAGATCTCCATACATGCAGAGGACTTTTGAGTCATGCATGGACTCCAAACTATAGATCTACCCTTCCCAAGCCTATTCCTCACGTAAAGTTGCAAACTTTACGTATAGAGAAGGAGTTCTAGGCAAAATACACCATAAACTAGGGTTTAAGGCAAGGAGGCTCCATAATCAACTCAAGGGCTGCTACTTTATGCTTCTCAAGACCATAATATGCTTAGATCTGAAGTAGCAACTTCAGATCTGGCTTCTAACTCAAAAATAATAACATTATGGCTAAAAACCCCAACAACCACACATAGATCTAGGTGCAAAAAGGGTCCAGGAACTAGTTTATTACCTCCAAATGCTCAGAATGAACTCACAATCCCAGATCTATAGTCCTTTCTTGCTCCTCCAAGTTCCTTCTTCCTTCTCCAAGCTTTAATGCTCCTTCCAAGGCAACAAATGGCTCAATCAATGGATATGGCGGCTAGGGTTTGATGTTCTGGGTGAAAGAGGCAGTAAAGGAACCTTAGGGGAGAGAATGAGGCGTTTAAATAGGCTCCAAGTCCCGATTTTAGGGTTTTCCTCGAACAGACCTGACTCGCCGAGTCTCCTTGGCCGACTCGCCGAGTCGGTCACTTACTCCTCGACCCGGATCCCGCTCGGACTCGCTGAGTTCCTCCTTGGACTCGCCGAGTCGCCCCTTAAAATTAGGGTTTTCTTTCCTTTCTTGGCCTTCAAAACTTTGGGTGTTACAATGTTATCAATTGGTGGTAGATTGGTCTTGATCACTTCAGCTTTGGGTTCTTTGGGGAATTATTATATGTCTCTTTTGTGATGTCGGTTCAAGTAAAGAAATGTTTGGAATCTTTAAGAGCAAAGTTCTTTTGGGGTTTTAATGGGAATTCAAAAAGACTTTTTTGGGATAATTGGAATATGGTTTTGGCGTCCAGAGAAAGGAGGTCTCGACTTTGGTAGTCTCGAGGCTCTTAACCATGTTTTGATTCAAAAGTGGCGATGGCATTTTGTAAATGAAATAAATTATTTATGGGTGAAGGTAATCTCATCCCTATATGGTTGCACGAGTTATGATATTTTTTCTAATTCCAGAGATATTAATTCAGGTATGTGGTCCCACATCATTGGTTTTATAAACACTATGCATGAAAGAGGAATTATTCCTTACTTTTGCCTTCGAAAAAAATTGGGAGCGGGAGTATTACTCGATTTTGGCTAGACACTTGGGTTGGTGGTGTTCCTTTAAAAGATCGTTTTTTACGGTTGTTTTATCTTGAACAGAACCAAGAGTGTTCTATTCATGATGGATGGGTTGATGGGTGATCTTGGTCTTGGAGTCGTCAATTTGATGGTGGAACTTTACAGAGGCAACTTGTTGATCTCCTTGTTCTCATCGGAACTTTTCAACAAAATTCTGAGGAAGATAATTGGCAATGAGAGTTGAATGAGATTATTGGATTCACGGTGAATGATGTTTTGAAAGTTATTGATTCTTAATGTTTGCCAGATGGTAATTATGAAAGTAGATGGAATCGTATTGTGCATAGGAAGGTGAATATTTTCACTTGGTGGGTGATTTTGGATCGTTTACTTACAAGGTGGGGTTTAAGTCTTAAAGGTTTGGATATTCTTTTTTTGCTTTACTCGTTATGTCTAAAACACGTGGAAAAATTGATCATGTCTTGCTTTTATGCGAAGAGGTTTCTTCTCTTTGGCAAAAGATGTTTAGATGGATGAATTTGGTGTTCACGGTTTGACTACTATACAAGAATTGTTGGTTTGGTTGGAAACGGTTTCTCTTTCTTTAAAAAGGAAGGTGGCTTTGGAGTCAATTATTTAGACGACTATTTGGGTGATATGGAAGTTTCGTAATGGTGTTATATTTGGAGAGTTGCTTCCTACCAAAAGTTTTATTTTTAATGACGTGGTTGATTTCTCGTTTAATTGGTTCGTTTTTAGGAATATTAAAACATATACTAGATGGATTGATTGCTTTAAAAATCAAATTCTAGATATTTTTTTTATATAATTTCTACATTTTTGTTAGTTTCGTTTTATATATTTTAGTTGTTCAAAAAAAATCCTACAAATTATATGTGGTATCCAATATAATAGGGTTGAATAAATTTGAAGAAAAAATATTTTACTCAATCTTACATCCAAGATTATTTTCTATCATCATGATTCTTTTTTCATTCCAAGTTTTCTTTTCCAAAATTCAGCATATTGTTTCCATAGTTGATCTTATAAAAAAAATAGCTTTGGGAAACTTTAGGGGGTGTTTGGATAAATAGTTTTTAGCTTATTAGCTTATTGCTTATTTGCTTATTGTGGTGAGAATAAACATTTTTTTAAAATGTGTTTGGATTAGCTTATTGCGGTGGGAATAAGCAATAAGCAATAAGCATTTAAATGTTTGGCAAAATAAAATAGCTTATATGAGTAAAATGACTAATAAGTAATAAACAATAAGCAATAAGCATTCCCCCCTTGCTTATTAAAATCAGCTTATTTTGCTTATTCCTACCGCAAACACTTAAATTTACTTATTGCGGTGAGATTAAGTAATAAGCAATAAACAAAAATTACTAAGTTTCATATATAGATTAACAAACTACTCGTTCGACTTCATAAGTTTGTTTTGGTCATCTTAATGATTAATTAATATTTATCACAATACATCAATTAATTTAATTTTTTTATAAAATACTTTATTAATGTTTTCCACTATAAAATATGACTTTTTTTTTACATTATTACAAAAGAAGGTCCTGTCTCACTCATATCATTTTGCAAAAGAAGAAAATATGTTACTTTTTTATAAAATTCAAAAGATTGTGATTTGATAATATAAGACAGTGAGTTTTGATTACTCAAATAATGGACTCTTGTTTATAACTATAAGGTATGTTACGTAACAGCTCCAAAGAACTATATTATTATGACCACCAAGTCAAAATAATAGTTTATAATAATCGACTAGAAAACACAATTTAATAAAAAATGTTAATTACACTTGAAGCAAATGTCGCATGGTGTGTTGGCAGACACCGCAACAAAATGGGGTCAAGAATACGCTACAAATTTTCACTTCGATTTTTTTAAAAGGATTTTCATTCATTTTTTTTTGAAAGAGCCTGAATAAGAGAAAATAACATATATAGCTACTTTTATTAACCATTCACAAAAAAATAACTAATTTTTTTTTAAAATCCGCTAATAACCAATAATTTCGTAGTGCCTTACTATAAAATGATGAAATCTGAAATCCAAATATCAACAGACATATAAAGAACTTAGACCAGGCGGCATGGACAACGCATGAAGACGTTATGCTGAGGTGGCAGCGCCATAACAACACCATAACGCAGGAACACCGTCCCGGCCTCCCGTTATTAGGTGTTACGCGGTCGGATGTTATCGTGAGCACAGGAGGAAACACCATTTCTTTTGCCAATGGTCACAATTTCGAATGTTTTTAAACTGTCACCGACGATAAAAAAAAATCACATTTTATTTATACTATAAATACATACAATTTATATCAATTTCACCAACAAAATACATAAATTTCTCTCAACTACATATTTCTTTCAATAATTCAAAACCAAAATATGGATCGTTTTGATCCGGGCCATCCATACAACGATGATAACGACGAAGGCGATATGTTCGTGAGTATGATGTACCGGTATTATATAGACAAGCTATTACAACCAGATCCAGCTCCACTACTCACACGACGTGCGACGTTAAATAGAGACCGTGAGGAAGGGCATAGGCGGCTAGTTAATGATTACTTTACAGATAATTGTGTCTACCAGCCAAACGATTTCAAAAGAAGGTTTGCGAAAAAATGTGTTTGAAATGATAGTCAAATGCCATGGAAGCAAGGTATCGTTTGTCTCAACTTTTTTAATTTATAAATGTCACTTTTAGATAAAATAAATACAATCATTACATGTTATATATATATATATATATATATATATATATATATATATATATATATATATATATATATAGGTATGAATTTTTCCAATTGAGATATGATGCTAGAGGTAAACAAGGCTTCACAGGGTTGCAGAAATGTGTTGTTGCAATTAAACTTATGGCAATGGGGGAGTCGCCCGATTCTATTGACGATTATATGAGACTGTCTGAGAGGACTGCACGAGAAAATTTGTATTTATTGGCAAGAGGTGTTGTCGAAACCTTCAGTGACCAATACTTGCGCAAACCTTCGTTACATGATATGCAAAAACTATATGCGGCACATGAAGAAAGACATGGTTTTTCGGGCATGCTTAAGAACATTGATTGCACACACTGGAAATAGAGAAATTGCCCCATGACATGGAAATGCCAATATTTGAGCAGTCATCATGGAGCGTCTTCGTTAGTATTAGAGGTTGTTGCTTCACAAGATTTATGGATTTAGCATGCTTATTTCGGGGTGCGGGTTCTAACAACGACGTCAACGTTCTCGATCAATCACAAATATTTGACGATCTTTTGTCAGGAAAAGCCACGGATGCTCCTTTCACAATGAATGTAAATGAATATAAGTTTGGGTATTACCTTACAGATGGAATATATCCACCATATTCCACGTTTGTGAAGGCGTTTCGACACCTAATAGACTCAAGAGATAAATATTTCAAGAAATGACAAGAAGGAGCATGTAAGGACGTTGAACGTGTTTTTGGGGTTTTGAAATTAAAATGACGCATAGTTGAATATGCGGCGAGACCTTATGAGTTAGATATTCTACAAGATATTATGTATACATGTATCATAATGTATAACATGGTTGTCGAAGATAAAAGACGCAATATTGCAACGTATTTACCTACGGAACCTAGACATGTGCAGTTTCAACCAGGGACATCGGGATATTTATATAGAGTGGTTAATATTCAAGATCAACGAAAACACAAGTAACTCCGTGAAGACTTGGCGGATTACATCTATTTTGGTCACGAAGATGAATAGTTTTCGGTCAAAAAAATATAGGTTTTATCATCCCTTTTTGTTTTTTAGGTTTTTAAATGTTTTGTCTTTTGTTGTAATTTTTTTTAATGTTGTTTTTAATTTAAGATTTATTAAATTTTTATTTTTACTTTTCAAATGTTATTTTTAATTTATGATTTAATTTATATGATAAATATAATTATTATGATATAAATAAAAAAACAAATTCAAAATATAAAAGAAAACATCAAAAATAAATTAAAAAATAAAATAGAAAATAATTGGTGTTATCACATGTTATTAGATGTTGTCAATTTCCACTTTGGATGTTATAACATCTATGTATGAGTAGGATGCTGATGTGACACTTTTTAGGTGTGGTAACATATTATAATATATTACCCATACCTAATAGCCTAAATAAAATCATCTTACAAACAAAATCATTAATATATATATATATATATATATATATATATATATATATATATATATATTAAGATTGTGAAAAAAAAAAAAGAACAGTAAACTGCCCATATATTTGGCAGAATTGGTCCCTTAAGTTTGAACATCTGGCATATGTGTTTGATTCTTTTAGTTACAATTCTGGACTATTTCTTTTACAAGGTATATTTTTCCATTTTTGTAAATTGTGTGTCCACGCGTTCATTTGTCTTTTTTTCACCGCTTTCTCCACCAATAGAAAGTGGAGGATCTTTGTTTCATTTGGTCCCTATAGTTTTGTATAAATGTTAAAAAAACGTCTCATTTTTGTTTTTTGGGCAGAAATTGTCCTCCATTTATTATTATTATTATTATATATATTAAAGATGTGAAAAGTTTTAACAGTTTATAGGAGTTTTGGTAAGAATGGTCCCTGTATTATTGTTAGTCTTTTATTGTTGGAAAGTTTATTTATTTGGGGGGTTTTATGGAAAGTTAAATCCCAAAGGGACTTATGATCAATTTGAGTCCACCGCCTCACCGCCCCAGACGTGGTCAAATGTGTTCCCAGGTACGTGTCAATTTCTACTGATTTGCATGTGTCTTCTTCCTCTTAATTTGGTTTTCAATTGCTGAACATTATTTTCTTTTCCCTTGTGATTCTCTTTCTTGGTTGTCATCTGCTTTCGTTTCCCTCGCTTCCGACATAAAGGCTTTTAGGTATCGATAACAATCCAGGTTTGATTCCATTGCTGGCTCCATTTATTCTCTTCCGTATTCACTCTGTTCAACCTTCGAATTTCCCAGCCCCTAGGTGTTTTAGAGCATCTTTTTCTCATATTTTTACTGTTACGGAAGCAGGAAGACGCAATATCACCGCTTATACTTTCCATCGAAGGTTTAAATTGAAGTCCATTCTGTTGCGATGGTCAATCGATTCAAGGTTAATGCTTAATTAGTTCTATCCTAGAAAGTGAGTTTTAGAATCGTCGGCGCCCACAAGCCCTAAAAGCACCCCACCGGATCGATTTTGCTCCTTCTACTACTATGTTCTTCAATTTCATGTCCATATTCCTCCTGTATCTTCTATTTCAGATGTGTACTCGATTCCCAACTTCGACGACAATTCGTTTTCCACTGTAACTATGTCGGCTTCAAGGTATGCTCTCTGTACTTTACTTTATCTCTTCAGATCTTTCTCATATATGTTAGCCTGAAGTACAAATCATCTGAGAAAATCGATCAACTGAGGGTAAACGAGTACTCACTTTTGACATATACAATCTCAAAGGTATGTCTCCATTACTGCAGATTTCGGTTGTATTCGTTTCTTCAAACTGTTAACTACTGGGAATCATAACTCTAGGGCTTACATTTTAGTTGATCCTATTCTCTTTGCTTTAAATTTTGAAAATTTTAGAACTTATCTTCATTTATCTTCCTATTTTTTGTTATTATATTGCTAACGTATTTATGTTTTGACCTTTCAGTTTGTATGTTTGACCGGAAGAGTTTGCTTTCTGATGGAGTTAGATCTCTTATTCATAAATTTGAAGAACACAAACCTCATGTTCTTTTTGTGTTCAGGTAGTATTCACTATTCAATTGTTTCTTAGTGTTGTGCAAATTTAGTTTTTCCTTTTGTTTTTAAATTATAAGCTTTGGTGTGTTGTATTTACAAGTCTTTGTATGTTGTAGTGGTGTCCAAACAGGCCTTCTGTGTTTGGAAGTTCAACAGAGGATGGTTGTCTTAGTATTTGGGATTATGAACATGTAAAAAAAAGTGAAAGATCATTGCTTTTTCTTGCATGAAACACTTTTTTTTTGTTTAGTTTTAGTTTATTTTGGCTTTATACATATTTGCTATTTATCTGATTCTCCCAAGTGATTTCAATTTGTAGTGCCTGCCCCTGCTGCTGTTGGTTTCGATTCCATCATAAGAATCAGTGCAGCTAAAGCTTCAGCCACATCTTTAGAGGTAACAAAAACAAAATTTAGTGTAAGACTTAAGTTTTTTATTTAAAGCTTATCTGATTTCATAGAAATAAATTTTTTTTTGATATTTTTTCTACAGGTATATATTTTTCTACCTTTGTTGTAGATTTTGCTCCATCAAATCATCAAAATTGGAATTGTACAGTATGTAGTTTCCCCATGAACAAAAAAAATCTCTCTTTTTTATTGCTATTTCTTGCTGATGATGAACATAACACATATTGCTTCCTTCTTTAACAAATGATCATAAAAGTTTTTACAACTGTGATTCTTTAAGCCTTTGATGTATATTGTGAAGGTGAATTCAAATGGGGTTGTGGGTAAGATAAGATTTCACAATTTGTGATTCCAAATGGATTATAAACCATAAACAATTATTTGCTAACATTTTTTTCCTTGATTTTTTTTTAAATGTATAGGTATCCTTACACGACTATTATTTTAAATTTAGGGTTACTATTGTGCTATTCACAATGTCTTCTACAAATCGATTTTCTTAATTGACCATTAACGGCCTGAAGTACTCTACTTTTAATATTCTATAACATATCCCTTTGTAGTATTTTTTTTTTGACATTGATTCATTAAGTAATAAAATAATTATTATTTTCTTTTCCGTTTCAAAGCATATAAAGTGCTTGCTAATCTTTTGGAGGCACTAATATGTGCAATCTTCATCAAATATTCACTAAATTCAGGTTCTAATTTTCCAAAAATCTGTAATTATTTATCCATTAGACAAAGGTCTGAACTAGAGCTGATAAGTTCAGCTCATGCGCAGCCTGGAAGAAGTCTGCAGCTTGGTACATCATATCTTCCTTCTTGCAGATCAACCCAAGGTTAAATGTAGTTGAGAAACAAATAAAGGACGTGATAAAATTTTGCATTTTTTGGATCATATTGCCCCTGCACACTTTTTATATCAATAAAACCAATTTTTTTCAGATTCAAGACCACATTGCCCCGAAAAAATTATCGTATCCGACCCCCGCAACGCGGGGCTCCCCACCTAGATGTTTACTATGAAACATTGTTCGTAAGGAAACCAAAAAAGAAAAAATGATATTCATGTTCCAAAAACGAAATTTTAAGACTTCGTCTTATTTTTGCAACATAAATCTCTATTTTAATGAGAAAATGGTTAGATCTTTTCCACAAAAAATGTTTTTTTTTTTAAAACAAATCATGATTCACGTCAACATAATAACAATTTCCAATTTCGCATTACAATGAACGTACACCCTTCTATTCGAATTAGCAAAAACAATATATCCTTGCATAATATGGATTCCAAACATTTATGATCTAGATGTGATTTATGATCTAGATGTGAATGCATCGAATTACTTGTCCCCAGTTATGCAAAGTAAGTCCTGTGATTTTCTTTTCTTTTATTTTTATTTCACCATTTTTTAGTTTCGTTCTGGATAGGGACTAAATTGTTTTAAGGTTTCATAGTGTCATCCGTCATTTCACAACAGGTCCACCACGAAACTGATATTTGTAAGGGAATTTCTTCAAATGTGACAAATTTTTGTAAATATTTAAAAATATATGTCGTATTCTCTTAAGGATCAGAGACACTATCTAGCATGTATACCCTGGGCAAGTTTATGCATCGGATAGGTGGGTCCTAAAACCCACCTAATTTTATTAATTATATCATAAATTATATAAAAAAAACTTTTTAGGACTTGTCTTAAAAAACTTCAAGGACCTATTCTAAAATGTTTGACAAAAAAATATATATTAGTATCTCAATAACCCATATTTCATAACCCAATGGATCACTCTACTTAAACTATATTAGATAGGCAGTAACTCAATAGCCTACAATTATTACCCGATAGATCAATCCATTTAAATAATAGTATAATACCCACTAGTCAATAACCCACTACAACTTAAAATTAAATAAAGAAAAATAAAATCTATATATATATATATATATATATATATATATATATATATATATATATATATATATATATATATATATCTTTTATACTTATAAAACTAACATTTTTTCTTTAAATCTCATGCATTTGAATCCCCATTTTTTAACTTCCTCAAACCACATTAATTTAAAACTTCCTTTTTTTAACTAATGCAACTCAAAAGTTTTCTTAATTATGATTTAACACTCAAAAGTTTCATAACTTATATTATGTTTAATTAGCATTTAGTGAAAAGTTTACTATAAAAAGACCAATCTTTTGTGTCTTTTGTGTCATTTAAAATCTTACATGTATGAAGGATTTGAAGATATTGTGATTCAAAAGTTTTCATATAATTGAAGCATTAATGATCCAAATATGAGGATTTGAAGAAATGGGTTATGTCGCATCAATGGTAATTGTAATATGATTTTTTCTTTCAACCAAAACAAATGAATCTTTTATATTCTTTCTTTATATTCAGTTTCTCATTTAATCTTTATATGTCATTTTTATGTATTATTCAATCTTGAATGTTTTGCTTGGAATATCTTTCTGATTCTTCTTTTTCAAGGAAAATATTTTGATTGCAGGTTAGTGAAGAATTGTTATCAAGTTTCTATGGTTGAATGGTGTTAAATGAAGAAAGAAGATTCATAAAATGGATATAGGTTTTTTTGTTTGAGCAAAGTTGACGAATGTTAGTTTTTTTTTTGATTTAAATGTATGCATATGTAACATCTTTATGTTCAACCACCTAATGCTCTTATTTATTTGATTGTAATTTTTCTATTTTGATTATGTTTATTTTCTATTTTTTTTGTTGGGTTATCCTACAAAACTTATTTAAAAGATAACATAATTTTGAACATTTGATATGTAATTATGATAGACTTATCATGATATGTTCTTTATATAAAAGTAACTTATCCATATTACTACGACAAGAATTACATATAACATGTATATACGCCTATGTATATTATAAATTTATAATTAAATACCTTTATGTTTAATAATTGAAGGGATTAAAATGATGCATCAAAACCAATTATTTAGACGAATATAATAATAATAATAATAATAATAATAATAATAATAATAATAATAATACATTTCCATGTACCGCATTCATTTGAAACTCACGCTACAACTCAAGAGTTTTCTAATTTATGTATATTTATTAGTTACAACTCAAGAGTTTTTAACTTATGATTATTAATTAGTAATCACTAATAACTTTTTATTTTCCTTTCTTTTATAAGGTTGTAAAGTTTTGCTCTCTAAAAACATTAATGTATTTAAAGAGATTTGTGATTTAAATATGAAGAGTTAATACAAATGTTATAATAGATGTTTTAGTATTTTTATGTTCTTAAAAGTTATAGTGTTTATTTTTCATATTTTTTATTATTCGTTGTATATATATCTTTTTTAATACAAATGTTATAATAAATGTTTTTCTATTTTTATGTTACTAACAGTTGCAGTTCATATTTTTGTTTATACGTTTTGTTACCTGTTATATTATCATTCATTTGATATATAATTTACACAATTTTAAACGGTTTATAAAATTATCAAATATTTGTATATATCACAACGACTTAAAAATAAAACTATAATGTTTAAAAAAACTAATATGTTAACTATATGTTTGCTTTACTACTAACATTTTATTTCAAAGTAGAAATATTAAATAATAATTTGGTAAACGTTATTATTTTAACTATGTAATTTTATTCTCGCGCAACGCGCGGGAATTCGTCTAGTATCTCTTATAAAGCTAGCATTTTTCCTTTCACAACATTCATTTGAAACTCTCATGCATTTTTCCTTTCAGCACATTCATTTGAAACTCCCAAAGCTTTTCAATTTCTTCCTAATAATTGTTATAAGTTGCTTAATAAAATTAAATAAATATCATATATAAAGTGTAATCATATACAAACTAAATTTTAATATTAAAAGAATATATTTACTTCTACTTATAAAGTTATGTTTTTTTTTTAAATTTTAACATATTATACTTAATTTATTAGTTTAATATATTGTTTGGTGTAAACCATTATCATTTTAAAGCTACAACTTTTGAACTATTTGTATAAAATACTTACATTATAAATTTAAATATAACATTACATGATCAACTTAAATATAAATTTTAGTTTAACTTAAATAACCCAAATAATATTTTGTAAATAGTAAAAAGTGATAAATTATAGTGTCTTTCTAATTATGATTATAAGTTGGTTAATAAGGTTAAATAAATATCAAACCTAAAGTGTAATCATAAATAAATTGAATTTCAATATTAAAATAACATCATTTTTACTTCTACTTATAAAGTTATGTCTTTAACTTTTAACAGATTATACTTAATTTATTAGATTAAGATGTTATATATATATATATATATATATATATATATATATATATATATATATATATATATATATAAATCATTATCAATTTAAAGCTACAGCTTTTGAACAGTTTGGACAAAATACTTAAATTATTAGTTTAAATATAACATTACAATATCAACTTAAATATAAATTTCAGTTCCACTTAAAAAACCCAATGAATATTTTGTGAATAGTTAAAAGTGATAAATTGTAGTGCTAAATGCAAAAACTGAATTATAATCTCAATTCAACTAAAATATTTCTTAAAAATATATGTATAATCGTTAAAAGTTTTCAAATACGTAGCTTAAAATAACTCACAATAATAATATTTAAATATAATTCTATATAAAAGATTATACTGTTACCTTTAAAATCAAAAAAACAATGTTTGATATTTTAAATAATTATAATAAGAGAAATTAAAACGTTAAACAAATAAATTTTAAAAAATTAATTAACAATAACAACAACTATAAATAACATTAAACCATATATCATATTTAATTTTATTCATGAGTAACTCCCAGCTAGAAGTCATTCAAACGGTTGAGATTATGCAGTTATAATAGATGTATATATTATCATATAATTCAAAATAATCAATATATTATCAATTTAGTATACGAATTATTATATCAAATTTAACAACAACGTTATTGTTATATTTAAAAAAACATATATTTGTAAAGATTTCAACTATATAGGTGTTTCTGCTCAACGCGCTGACATTCGCCTAGTTTTTAAAATAAAAGGTGCAATATATAAACGTCAGTTGTTCCTTGCGACTACCGACTAGGTAGTAGGTACCCAAGCATTAATGATATTTGCTATTGTTGAACACCGATCGACCTCCATGGCCCAAAAATATTTTTAGACCGGGCCCAAAATAGATGATGAGTTTTTCAATGATATTTACGATCACATGTTGAAAAAATGTTTCGAAAAATATTAGTAACGATAAAGTTATAAAAATATGTCAAGGAATAAATTGAAGTAGTTCAACACATTGTTGTACGTTGAACAGATTGTGGCACCGTTTGAGGTATTTCTGTAAGTCCTCGAAATGGAATGATGAAAGACAGGATTTTTATCCAAACATTAATTGGCCGTGTATTAACAAATGATATATATATATATATATATATATATATATATATATATATATATATATATATATATATATATATATATATATATATATATATATAGGTTCACAATGTATTGCTACTAGAAATCAAGATATTGGGGTTGGACTTGTCAGTAGATTCATAACTTTTAGAGCACAACCAATCTCTATTCGAACCCCCTTTACTTGTAGGAGTACATCTTGGATTTGCCAATTATGTTATGGTCGGAGTCCAGCTCATGACGACCTGGTCGAATTAGGAGAAGTTGTAGGTATTTGTCACACCTCCAAACCGGAACGGCGGAAACGTTCGGGGGTGGAGGACGTCATGCGTAGTATCACAACAATTGTATCATAACAAGCATAGTAAACACAACCAGACATTGAATACATATGTGAAAAAGGTTTACATTGTTTAATACATAGTTTTTATTCCTAGTAAAAGTAAATAGACAGACGGGACTCTAACTCCTCGTCTTCTCCGAACTCCAGGAAGTACATGTCTACTAATTCCCTGAGAATACAAGCAGTTTTGAAAAAAATATCAGAATAAAGCTGGTGAGTTCATAAGCGATAGTTTGTAATGAAAACTTGTTGATGAGCTCATAAAAGTGTTTTGTATAGTTTCAAGAAAATTCAATATTTTCTTTAGTAAAAATGTAGTGTTATCAGTTCTGTAGTAAACTATGAATATTTGTATGTTTCCAAGAAATTCCGATATTTTCTTTAATGAAAATCTAGCGTTATCGATTCTGTATAAGACCATGAATGTTCGTTACTGAAAACTGTAGTGATATGGGAAAATACTACCTCATGTGACTAGCTAAAGCTAATCATGAAGTATAAGTATTTTGTATGTTAAGCCATTGCATAATTGGTTCTGTTTGAAAACCCTGGATTTGGCCAGTGTACGTAGTGTGATTTAGTTCTATTTAGTATAAATAAAACCGTTGAAGAGTGTCAGATTGTAAACTAAAGGTGATTTATACATAATGTGAGTCGTATAACCATACTTGATATGAATAGAGACCTTTCCAACGTTCTTCAGACATCGAGTTAAATGACATTTGTCACCCTGGGCATGCCTGTCAAACTGTAGCTAGCAGTTCGGGTGTGGGATTGTCAGTCTCGAATAGATCTATTCACAAATCTCACGCTCTCCCTCAAGGAGACTCTGGTTATACTATGATAGGATTTATCCTTGTACGCCTAAGGGTACAGTAGTGAAGTAGCGCCTCACAGTATCGTACAATCTCGTTTACATGTAATGTAGTAGCGTTCTACCATAGTGAAAATCCTAATGTATATTGTTCGTAGAGATAATTACAGTTATGAAAAACGTGATAGAGTAGTGGTGCAAACTGTAAATTATTCCTGTTCTTAGTGCATACGTTTAGTAGTGAAATTTTCTATACTTGTTATGTTTAGAAAAATCCCAAACTATACCGATTATAGTTTGCATGAGTAACGTAGTGAGTAGCGAATCCGGAAAACTATGAAATTTCAGTGAAAAACGACCCTTATGCTTAACACTGTACAAAAGGGTTAAAGTATGAGAATTTCATGAGTTTTGAAAACATTTATGTTTAGCTTGTATCCCCCCCCCCCTAAAAACATTAAAAATACGGAAAAATGTAGGGGTATGAACTCACCTTGGGTAAGTGGTTTGATTGAAGGATCGATACGAAGAGTCGGGTGTTCAAGTGAAGCCTTGAACACAATTCGATCCTAATTAACACGCAATGACACATAAACGAGTCAAATGAAGTAATTTCATTACTAAATACCATTGGAATTCACTCTAGGGACTTGAAATTACTTGCACCAAGTGATAGGACCTTGTAGGATTGAGTATAGGGGGTGTATGGCCACTTGTAGTCTGTGTGCGGCCATGGGTGTGCGGCCCAATGGGTGTGCGGCCGTACACTCATGAAATGTGGTGTCTTTGAAGTGCTCTCAAGGTCCATACTCACATCCATAAATTGTTCAAGGTCTATACTTAATTGAAGTGCAAGATAGGGGTCCTATAGGTGGGTTTATGGCCCTAAAATGAGTGTATGGTCGCACACAAGAGTGTGTGGTCGCACACTTGGGTGTGCTGCCGCACACTTGGAGTGTGCTGCCGCACAAGGGTGTGTACGGCCGTACACAGGTGTGTGCGGTCGTACACCCCTCAAAATGATGCCCAAATTGTCCATTCCAAGGTGCAACAAGGCTAGGGGCATGTCTACATCGATTATGGAAGTTAAACTCTCACTTTTGAGGGTGTTTTAAGGGTGTGGGGCCAACCTTATGAAGGTGTGCGGCCACACTCCTTCAAGGGATGAAGAACATGATAAATCTTGATGAATCAAGGCTTACATGAAGTGGTTCTTCATGTAGAACAAGCTAAGGGATGGATTACTCACGTTTTTGAAGCCTCGGGAGGGTTTTCGGTTGGAGAGTCTTGAGAGAAAAAGTGTTGTGTGCTGCCAGGATGTTAAAGGAATGAAAGGAAAGGGGTCTACCCTTTATATAGGGTGAGTGTGCTGCCTAGAAAGGAGTGTGCTGCCAGGAGGTGTGTGTGCGGCCGCATACCCATGTGTATGGCCATACACTCCCTCTAAGGGTGTGTATAGCTTTGCTTTGACAGTATACGACTTGCTAACTCATTCCTAAACTCACGCTTGGTCATACTCATGCTTAGAATCGCTTAAACGAACCCTCAAACAGTGCCAGAAGTCAACGAAACATATTTAACTTTGATTGAAATAACTGAGTGTGCGAGACAGAAGTTTCGAGTTGTCACATCATCCCCCCGTTAGAGGGAATTTTGTCCCGAAATTCAAGAATAAGAGTGTAACTCATGGTCTTGGAAAAAGATGTAGGTACTTAAGGTTCATGGGACTCTCATGCTCCCAAGTGAAACCAAGTTCCTGATTGACATTCTAGTGGACCCTCACTATCGGGATGTGATGTTATTTCGTTCGATCAGCTTCTCGATCCATGAGCTCGGATGATTCTCTCACCAAGTGTAGACTCTCGTCTAACTCGAGGCTGTCGAGGGGAAATTGTAAGTGTCTCATCGGATGGACACTCATTTCGGTTTGGAACGAGGAAGACGAAATGAGAGTCACTAAACGCTCGAGGTAACTGGAGTTCGTGCGCTATGGGACCGATCCTAGCAAGGATCTCGGACGGTCTAACATATCTTAGATTTAGCTTTCTACACTTTCCAAAGCGTATCAGGCTTTTCCAAGGTGAAACCTGTAAGAAAGACATGTTCACTAATCTAGGACTCCAATGGTTTTTGTCTATTATTGACATAGCCCCTTTCGTATGATCTTTTCAGTTGTCCCTCGGGTGATTTCAGGACTCGTGAGAGTGCTGTCGGAGACTTGACTCTTGTCTATTTGCGTGTCGCCCGCCTCAGCCCAGCACAGATGGGGTCTGTACTTATGGCTGCAGAGAGCTTCGAACGGCGCAGCCTTGCTATTGGAAAGGTCGTCGTTGTGGCAATAAGGTTCAATTAAGGATATATGTGGGTCCCATGACACATCTTTAATTGTCCAGATGGTTCTCTTACTTTGTCCTTCTCTTTGCGGATGATACTCTTCGTATGAATACTTTCGGATTTCGAAGAGAGATGAATTCTTTAAAGTTCGCATTTGGTTGTCGTCACGAGCGACGGGAGTTTCGCGATCGAACGATTTAAGACAAAAGGGTTTGGTATAACATAGACTCAGTCGAGCTAGACAGGATGGTGTCGTAGAATCGTGCGTCATGTTAGTCTAGGAGGATCATTTTGCTAGCATATTGGCATCCCTAAATGAACGTCTCTGGTATTTTTTGCGTTTGATTTGGACTTTGTGGGTACTACTAATGCGAGGGTCCAGATGTTTTGAAACTATGGGCTCTTGATGGGATGGTTCTTACTAGATTTTCCTATGATTGCTTGGCGTATACGAGTCATGTATAACTATCACTGACCTTAGCGCATTCACTTAAACTATCATGATTTGCTTATTAGGGATTTGAACCTTATAAGGATTACATGATTCAATCTGGATGAGAATGTAATCCCAATTATGAACAATTATTGGGGTTTTCGAAAACGTACCAAAACAAGGCAGGGCCCTTCGATGCTTCCTTCTTCACTAAGGTCAGACTCCTCCAGTTTCCTCGTTGCTCTTTTCTGTTGGGCAGTCTATTGTGAAGTGTCCCATTTCGCCACATGTACCACACACTTGAACTATGCTAGCGTCGGTAGTGGAAGTGATGTGTTGAGTCGGGGTTTTCGCGAAGTGAGCCTTCTGACCATCCTTAGCCCCTGGACAATTTTGAAATGTCCGGGTTCGACACAATTGTAGCAAACTTGACCCACCTTTTCCCCAGAAATCAAAGCTTTTGACACTGCTAGTGCTCTACCAGTGTTGTAAAACTCGCCGAGTTGGCCGATTACTCCTCCGAGTACTCGCTACTCCCCCCTTTGCCGAGGCGAGTTACATAATCCCGAGTACTCCCCGACCGGCTCCTTACTGAACTAAGTAGTTTTGTGAAATTCGGTCACGTCGGTGATTAATATGTATAATATACTTAATGATTTATTATTTAACACACACACACATGTAATTTTTACTACATATATATCTTAAAATTTCATTATTTATTCACGAAGTGAGACGATTATGTGTTTTTCATTTATTGTGTATTCACATGTATCCAATTTTGTTATATATTTCAATCAACTTATGATTTTATCTTGTGATTTTGACATATATAATTTCCCTAAAATATTTCTACACAAATTTCCAAATCCGAGTACTCCCCGAGTACTCCCCAGTACTCGCTACTCGGTAGTCGGCCGAACAGGTATCGAGTAACGAGTTCTACAACCTTATGCTCTACAGTAACGAGCAGTGTGTCCTTTCCTATTGCAGTTCTTACATTTCGATTCACAGCATTTTCCTACGTGGTGGAAGTTGCATTCCTCACAATTTGGAAATTTTCCAGCATATCGTTGCACTGATATTGGCACCGGTCTGGCGGATGTGGTGGTTGTAGGAGTTATCACGGGTTGTTGTCCCTTGGCAAGTTTCTGAGACAACTTGCGCTCCTTCTTGTTCCAAAGTTTTCGTTTGGTGCTCTTAGGTTTGGGAGTTGAAGTGTTCTCCTAGATAAGCCCTTTTTGGTTTCCTGATGTGTTGCTACAGTTCGAGATGTGGAAACTATTCCCATTCCCACTTGGGTTGTTAGCATTAAGAACAGCTGAATCCATCTGAAGGATTGGTGTCTTACCGGTGGGTTGGTTACGTTTCTTTGGAGGCATGATCTGCTACATGTCAAGAAAAGAAGTTTGTGAGCAACAATGGTTACCTCTATATATATCCTAAATGTTCATCTATGCACTGGGATTTTCTGCATTGCTATCTGACTCTCATTGATTCGAACCACATCCCCATGATATGGTCTTAGCAAGAATAGAAAACGATCTGAACACTACAGAGTTCACATAAAATAAGTTTACGAACTCCTGGTTGGTCAGCTCCTTGCACTGGTTGGATAACTCTCACATTTTCGTCGGCTCTAGACGATATGGAGATTTAGCTATAAGGATAGTTTCGGGGATTGAGTCGATACGGGATTCAACTAGACACTCGGAAGAAATCCTTTGAATGTCTTTGGGGATGACATCAGGAAAGTTGCAGACTTCGGAGATGCTCCTTGTGACAACCCGAAACCTTTTTCCGTTTCTGTTATGCATTTCGTTAATGAAATTTCAGATCCTTAACTTTTCCGTCGAATTCTGGTTTAAATAAAATAATCTAGTTATGATAAATTAAATTATTTATGAGTCGGAAAACCAAAAATCGCGCATGAACCTGAAAATCTTGAAAATCAACATTTTTGGTCTAAAGGGGATTACGACCGTAAACTAGGTTTACGGTCAGTGATGAGTGGCCCTCACTTTCACCCTATAAATGTGATGCCTCCGACTTCATTAGGACGCTTTTCTGGCCGCATTCTCTCGTCCTCTCTCTCTAAGGTTCTTCAACCGTAAACTCCTTAAATTGCATTTAAGCTCCGGGAAACATCGAAAAACACCTTTTGGAGCACTTTGGAGCGTCTGGAATCACACCTCGCATCGAAATCAGCATTCAAAACCTCGTTTTCCGAGTTTACGGTCCGAGCTTCAAAGACCGTAAACTCAGTTCCTGAGTTTACGGCCGTAAACCCAGCGACTTGCTGAAACCGTAAACTCATTTCAGAAACCGTAAACCCATCTTTAGAGACCATAAACCCGTGTTCTATGGCAGTAAGCTCATTCCTTCGATCCAAGCAAGTCTTGGTAACATTCCTCAACCAAATTCAAGTGTTTTCTGACACTTTATTCATCGAAATCGCTAATTTAGATACATATACGTATTTATTTGACAATAGGATTTCGTTAAGTGTCACGTGCAACAACTCGAGGATCATTTCAGTCAAAGATTTCACGCACCAACTGTGAGTTCATACCCTTACATTTTTCTGTATTTTTAAGGTTTTCAGAGGGGGGGGGGGGGGGGGGAACACAAGCTAAACATAAATGTTTTTCTTATAAGCAAAACATAAATGTTTTCTGAAATACATATAAAACTTATGCAAAATTTCATACTTTATTTCCCTTTTGTACTATGTCGAGCATAAGGGACATTTTTCACAAAAATTGCATAGTTTTTACGGATTCGATATTCGCTTCATTATTCACACAAACTATAATCGGTATAGTTGGGAATTTCTCTAAGAACTTATCAAGCGTGAAAACTTTCTCTACTAAACATATGCACTGGAACAGAAACCATTTACAGTTTATATCATTGTTTTATCATGATTTTTCATAACTGTAATTTATCATTATACGTGGTATACACTCGGATTTCTATTACGGTAGAACGATACTACTTTACTTGTAAACTAGATTGTACGATACTGTGAGGCGCTACTTCATTACTGTAGCCTTAGGTGTATAGGGATAAATCCTACCACTGTATAACTAGAGTCTCCGGGAGAGAGAGCGTGAGGTTTGTGAATAGATCTATTCGGGACTGACAATCCCACATCTGGATTGTTAGCTACAGTTTGGCGGGCACGCTTAAGATGTACAAATGTCATTTAACGTCAACGCCTGAAGAACGTTGTAAAGCTCTCTAGTCATATCAAGCATGGCTATACGACTCACATTATGTATAAATCACCGATAGTTTACCAACCTGGTTTTCTTCAGTAGTCTTATTTATACCAAATAGAACTAAACACACTATGCATATTGGCTGAGCCAGGGTTTTCAAAAACCAAATCATTTATGCTACGGTTTTACATTTAAATACGTATACTTCATGATTAGCTTTAGCTAGTCACATGAAGTAGTATTTTGCATATCTATACGATTTTTAGAAACGAACATTCATGGTTGTATACGAAATCGATCACACTACGTTTTTCACAAAAGAAAATATCGGATTTTCTTGAAACTACATAATCATTTCGGCTCACTTATCAATAAGTTTTCATTACAAATTACTGCTTATGAACTCACCAGCTTTATGCTGATATTTTTCAAACTGCTTGTATTCTCAGGAAATCAGTAGACAGGTACTTGCTGGATTTTCGAGGAACTGAAGCGTTTAGAGTTTTTAAGTTTTTAAATTGCAAAACTATTGGATGTATTTCAAACTGAGTTTCAAACAGATGTAAACGTTTTTATTCAAATATTCACTGTAATGGTTGTGTTGCTATGATTGCTGTTATTCATTGGTTGCGATGCTATACATGACGTCCTCTGCCCCGGAATGTTTCCGCCAACGGTTTCGGGGTGTGGCAGATTGGTATCAGAGCCCATGTTTATAGCGAACTAGTATACCGAACCTTACGTGGTATACAAATATAAATACTAAGGGGCCTAAGTGCTCTACACTAAAAGTATACTTTCAAAATATAAGTATTTTTATAAGAAGTATACGAGCATGCATACATAACAGGATTCGTGTCGCTAGTAGAACTGAACAAAAGTATTTTGGATGCTGGAACGCCGCGGTTAAACCTGGGCAGTTATGTAATCATGTATAGGGTGAATATAGCCTAATCAACTATATTCAGTCGAGACATGACCAACATGTGTTTAGGGGTGACTATTGTGCTACAACAGGCCTAAAACTTACCAGAATCATCTCACATAAAATACTATAGGCGTATTTTCGCTAGAGCCAAACTTGGTACGTAGATTCACTCTAAGTATTGCTATCTTTCCTATCTTAAGCGATACCTTACTTGCGTTAGTAACCTTTCTATGATTATCGCTCGCTAGAATACTTTCATTATCAGGATGAGATATATTTTGTTTCTATATATCTCGAGGATTTACCATCCTCTTTTTCCTGATTGTTTCTAAAACAAGATGCCTCCCCGACCAAGACCCAACAGAAGGAACAATGACACTCCGCCACAACCACCTCCTCAGTTCGACCCCGTCATGTTCCAGGCAGCAGTTACCGCCGTTGTGACTGCAGCAATGGCACAAGTAAACGCTGGTAGAGCTGGAGGTGGAACCGACCCCAGAGACAAGATGGAACTCAGGGACATCAGAAAGAGTGTTCCTACAAGGATTTCATGACTGCGAAACCCAAGTCCTTCGACGGAAATGGAGGCGTCATCGCCCTGACACGGTGCTTCGAGAAGATCGAATCCATCTTCGAAATTTGCATATGTTCTGAAGCCAACAAGGTGAAGTTCGCCGCATGCACCTTCACCGACAGAGCCTTGACCTGGTGGAATGGTCGAATCAAAACCCTAACCCTGCCAGTGGCTAATGCCATGGGTTGGGAAAGGCTTAAGGAGCTCATGCTAGCGGAGTCCTGCCCGAGGGGCGAAGTGCAAAAGTTGGAACACGATCTCTGGAACTTGATGTAACACCCGGTTTTCGGGGCTAAGCATTTTTGTCAATGTAATAGTCTAGGTCAACTCTTGTAACTCTTTTTGAAGTAATAAAGATGAAATATTTGAGTATTATGTGAATTATGTGTATTTATGTGCTTATAATTTAATTATAAATGTATAATTAATAAAGAATAAAAATGAGCGTCAAAATTAAAGTGTGAAATAAGCCTGATATCTCTACATAAAGTTGTAGAATATGTCTCAAGGTTTCCGTACATATAAAGAACGCTGAAATCTGAGTTATAACGAAGAAGTTATGACTCGTCGAAGTTTCACGACAGAACCGGCACGATACCGGGAAGCGTAAATAGTGAATTTACGATAGAGCGAGATTTAGCCTTAGCGATCTAAACGAAAGTCGTAGAAAATGTTAAACTAAGAACATCGATAAAAAGAACGCCCAAATCTGACTTCGTATGAAGAAGTTATGATTTTTCGAAGTTTCGGAATAGCAGTGTACAGCCCGAAAATTCGAATATTAGATCGAGCGGTTTTTAGCCGACACGACCTAAACGAGAATCGAAGATCTCGTTGAGAGTAGCGTAACGAGAAAAAGATGGGTGAAAACGGATGTCGGATGAAGAAGTTATGAGGATTTAACGGACCAATCGTGTCCCGGCCCGTTTATAATATAAAATTTAAAATCGAGCCAAAATTAGCCGACGAAGTCTAAACAAAAGTTGTAGAGTACGTTCTCACCTTCGCGTGGATATAAAGAACGTCAAAAACGAAGGTGGTACGCGAAAATTACGAAATTTTTAAAGTTGAAGTATGAAAATGCGAAACCTGGTGCGAGACTGATGACGTGGCGCGTTGTGGGCCGTCCGATGAAGGTCTCAGATCTCGCTTCGGATCATGCCACGAAGCCTCGCCCTCTGCCCCGCGTACGAAATCTGGAACGCCCCGCGTAACCTCGGTCTTATCCGGTCCGAAGTGGCTAACAGCTGGAGTCGATCAGGCGCTCTTATCCGATGGCTACGCCCCGCGTAGGTCCGAGGTACGTCCAGCGTACCGAGGCCTCACAGGGGTATAAAAGGAGGCCAATGGTTCTTCATTTTTCACACCAAAATCACTTCTCTCTCTAACTTCTTTCTCTCTCTACAACCCCAAACCACCCCTAAGCCCTAGTTAAGCCCCTTAGCACCCTAGGGAAGCCCCGAGGCTCCCGGAGTCCCGAGAAAAAGGAGTTTTTCGGTTTCGAAACGCTGCTCCAATTAAGTCCCGGTTTTCGATAAAATTCTCTGTAAGTATGCTACGCTTACGCGATTTTGAATATAGCTTTCAAATAATTATAGGAATGTTATTAGGTCCTTAAAATAATTATTTGGGCTATTATTATGAGTTATATCGAGTATTAACACTTAATAATACTCGGACTAATTAAATTATCGCGGTTATCGTTAAACTAAACCCTAGTGGTATCGATACTAGGTTTTATCGAAGGAATATCGTTTTGAGATTATCGAAGCGCTGTCCGAGTGCTGAGTCACCACCTAATCAGGTGAGTGCATAGTTACTTTCAGCTTACACATAGATATGAAGTATTTTATATAAATTACGTGCTATGTGTGCATATTATCTGAATACTTGCTATTTATGCTGGAGGAACATTGTTATACATGTTTTCAATGATTTAAACTGTATATGTATTTTATATCTACGAAAATGTTGGGGTAAAACATGGGTAGATGTAATAGGTGATGTGTGATAAAATGATGAGAGGCCTCGATGTTGATGTTGTTGATTCTGTCATCTAGCGGAGTATGGATGACGACCACGGACTCTTCTAGACAGTCCAGTGGAACACTAGCAAGCTCGCAACCTGTAGGTGTTTGTGAACGATGTGTTCACCGGTGTACTCCATCCCCCACATGGTTGCCTTTAGGACATTTATTGCTGAGGAATCCCCTTAGCAGTAGTGTCCGTCCCGATGATGATCCTTAGGCTAGGTCCCTTATGATAGGTGATTAGGGACGTAAAGTGAGGATAACGGGAACGGGTAATCGGGTTATTGTTGATCGATGAAATTAATAAACTTATTTATTGTGGGTTGAAAACCCTATATGCTCACCAGGCTCCCAAGCCTGACCCACTTAGTTTTATGTATTACAGGTAGTGGCGCATGAGCATAGGTGTGATGTTTTGGACGAGGGATTACGGATATAGGCTTGTAGATATGAAATAATGTAGTAAGGCTTATATTGTACTGTTTATGCTTTTGATCTGTACGAACATGACATCCCGAGTCTTTTAATGAAATACATTTCTATGGAAATGCTTTTGATAAATCTTTATCATATTTTTGTTTTGGGACAAATTCTTCAACACTTTCATTTAAAATGTAACTCTTATTTTTAAACAAAGCATAAACAAACCGGTCTTTTCTGGAAGTGATTTTGGGGATGTCACAGTTGGTATCAGAGCATTAGTTTAAGCGAACTAGGAATTTGTAGGATTTCTAGACTTAAACTTAGAATGCTAAGCGATGATTGTGAGGTGTGAGCGCTAGCTTATTTTAGGAATTGTGCCTAAAATGCTTTTATGTGCTAAATGCTTTGTGCATGATATGCTGTTAATTGTTCGGATCTATGGTCTGTTGCCGACCGGATCTGGAAACCTTATGTGTTTAGGATTCTAAACATACGACTACGATATTAGAACTAGCATGTAAACGTATCGGAGTGATAAGGACGATTTAAAACGTCTATCCTAAATAAAGATCTAAATTCACCTTATTCGGTGTATAGATCAAGATGGCAAGGACCCGTAGCGGAAACGTGAACGCAAATGTAGATAGGAACCAACCCCCAGTGGTTCAGCAAATACCTGTTGTTGAAGAAGTTGCACCTGAGCCAGTTACCATGGCTGGAGTTCAAGCCATGATTCAGGCTATGCTAGCTAAACAAAGGGAAGAAATGAGACGGATGCTGCACGAGAATAGGGACGAACCTACCATACATGTTGAATCGACGGAGCCAGTTCCCGATCCATCTGAGGAAGGGAACTATAGCCACCAAGTGAGTCAAGTAGGGACTCAAGGTGAGCAAAGGGATGGCCGAGAAGGGAGAAACAACAAGGATGGACGGATGTACAAAAATTTCTTGGGTGCGAAACCACCAAGTCTCTCAGGAAGCCCAAAGCCTGTTGAGATTATGGACTGGATCTCCGAGATGTAAATGGTGTTTGAGAGCTGCGACTGCAGCGAGAAGCAGAAGACTGTCTTCGCTGTAAGAAAATTGAAAACTGGAGTCTTGAGCTGGTGGAAGCTACTGGCAGATACAATGCCACGAGGAGAAGCTCTGAAAATGTCATGGGATGAGTTCTTAGAACAACTGAAGGCGCAGTACTGTTCAAAGATAGACCTGATTGATCTGAACAACGAGTTCCAAAATTTGAAGAAGGAGAGAATGAGCATCGATGACTATGCTGTTGCATTTACGGAAAAGATGAAGTTGTTTCCATACCTAGTGCCAACCGAGCTTTCCAAAATTGAGAAATTCGCAAACGGACTGTCGGCTGACTTTGGCCCAACAGTCAAGATGGCAACCACTCTGAAATCAGATGTTCGAGCAGCTAAGAACGTGGAGACCCAACAAAAGGAAAGAGGTCTGGAAAGGGCTGAGGTTGGTGAGAAACGGAAATTCGATGGATCCTCGAAGTCCAACAAGAAGAGTAGATTATCGAATTCTGGTTCGAGAGGAGGAGGATCAGAAGCGAAGTGGTGTGACAAGTGCAAGAAAAAGCACTACGGGAAGTGTGACGGAGGGGTCACATGTTACAAATGCGGAAAGCCTGGGCACTATGCCAATGAATGCACCCTCAACCAGAAGGCCTGTTATGGGTGTAATGAAGAAGGGAACATTTTAAAGGACTGCCCGAAGAAGAAGGAGGCAGGAAGACCCAACATACCACCAAAGCCAAAGGCGAGAGCCTACCAGATGACGCTCGAGGCTGCAAAGGAGGCAGCAGACGTCGCTTCAGGTACCTTTCTTGTAAATGGTTTGCCTGCAAATATACTATTTGATTCCGGAGCCAACTACTCCTTTGTGTCGCATAAATTTGGTGGGAAATTAGCATTGCCTGTAGAAAAACTTGATAATGCCCTGATTGTAGAAGTTGCCAGTGGCAAATTCGTACCTGTTAGTAATCGTATTAGGAACATCGTCATTGACCTAAACGGAAACGAATTCCACGAAGAGCTATTACCCATAGAGTTAAACGGTTTCGACATCGTTCTGGGTATGGATTAGCTTAGCGCCAACGATGCTGAGATTCAATGCCGAAAGAAGATAGTAAGGGTGAACCCACCTGGAAAGGAATCATTTATGGTGTACGGGGACAAACACAGAGTGAATTCTGGAATCATATCCCTGATGAAAGCCAGGAAATGTTTGTCCAAAGGATGTGCATCGTACTTGGCATTCGTAATCGATGCTAAGAAGGAGAAGAAAGAGGTGCAGAATATACCGGTTGTGTGTGATTATCCGGAAGTCTTTCCCGAAGATCTTCCCGGATTACCACCTGATAGACAAGTGGAGTTTCGTATAGACTTGTTACCAGGAACTACACCGATAGCAAAAGCACCATACCGATTAGCACCGACGGAGATGAAGGAGCTCATGACGCAACTTCAGGAGTTGTTGGACAACAGTTTCATTCGACCTAGTTCATCACCCTGGGGAGCTCCGATGTTATTCGTGAAGAAGAAGGACGGAAGTATGATAATGTGTATAGACTACCGAGAGCTGAATAAGGCAACGGTGAAGAACAAGTATCCATTGCCGAGGATTGATGACCTATTCGATCAGCTGCAAGGTTCAAGCTACTTCTCAAAGATTGATCTCAGGTCAGGATATCATCAGCTGAAGGTGAGAGAGCAGGATATTGAGAAGACTGCATTCAGAACAAGATATGGACACTATGAGTTCTTGGTTATGTCGTTCGGACTAACCAATGCTCCTGCAGCATTCATGGATTTGATGAATAGGGTTTGTAAACCATTCCTCGATAAATCCGTAATAGTGTTCATCGAGGACATTCTCATCTACTCGAAAAGCCAGGAGGAGCATGGCAAGCATCTACGAGAAGTGTTGGAAGTATTAAAGAAGGAGAAGCTTTACGCAAAGTTCTCCAAATGCGACTTTTGGATACGGGAAGTCCAATTCTTGGGTCATGTTGTTAACCAGGAGGGAATAATGGTTGACCCCGCAAAGATCGAGGCTGTGATGAAGTGGGAACGTCCGAAAAGTCCCACGGTGATTCGAAGCTTTCTAGGATTAGCCGGATATTATCGACGATTTATCCAAGGCTTTTCTTCGATAGCTGCTCCATTAACAACTTTGACTCATAAAGGAGCTACGTATACGTGGAGTGAGAAGCACGATGAGGCATTCGAGAAGCTAAAGAAGAAGTTATGTGAAGCACCGATACTTTCTCTACCCAATGGAGTCGAAGATTTCGCGGTTTATAGTGATGCATCTGGAGTCGGGTTGGGTTGTGTTTTGACCCAAAGAGAAAAGGTGATAGCATACGCATCTCGATAATTGAAAGAGCACGAAAAGAACTACCCCACTCATGATCTGGAGTTGGCAGCGGTACTATTTGCCTTAAAGATATGGAGGCATTACCTCTACGGCACGAAGTGCAAGCTCTTCACTGATCATAAGAGTCTCCAATATCTCTTTAATCAGAAGGAGTTGAACATGAGGCAACGACGCTGGCTAGAACTACTCAAGGACTACGACTGTGAGATACTTTACCACCCAGGTAAAGCAAATATTGTTGTTGATGCTCTCAGTCGGAAAGTCAACCTTGAAAGGAAAAGGCCAAGAGCGTTGAGAATTGATGTCGTCTCGACGATTGTGGAAAGTATCAGGAAAGCTCAAGAAGAAGCTTTAGAGAAGAATGACCGAAAGGAAG